>NW_017731514.1:2589953-2620248 GCF_001890085.2 Hipposideros armiger
GTACCCCCTCCCCCACCCCTCTCCCAGTCCACCCACAGCCAGGCCCTGCCACTCTCGCCACTCTCGTCAGAGGCAGGAACCGAGCCTCCTCCCTCGGTCGTCCGTGGGACCCACCGCCAGTGCGTGATGAGCCCCTGCAGGCCCCCCTGCCTACTGGAGGTCACGGATTCCCAGGGAGCGTGACAATCAGAGGCGAGACCTCCCTCTCCCGTTTGGCGATGTGGAACCGGACTCACTCACACGCCTGACTCCCACAGGCTTTGCTTGGCGTTCACATCGGAAGACGGTGATGAGCCAGTGGACAGTGGGGCTCTGGGCCCTGAGGAGGCTCCCGCACCTCCGTGTTTCCAGCAGCGTCTTTCCCAGCTGCCAGGCCGTGGGCACAACCTAAGGGTCTACAGACGGATGGGTGAGGGGCTACAGAGAACGTGGCGTGTGCGTGTGACCCAGTGCTGCTCATCCGTAAGGAAGGAGGCCCCGCCACGTGTGACCACGTGGAAGAGCCAAATGCGGAGAGACAAACGCTGCACGATCTCACACGTGGCCCTGAAACAGCCACGCTCACAGAAGCCCAGGGCCAGGGGGACCCGCCCCCGCTGGGTGTGGGCTTGGGGGGAAGACCAGGCTTCAGACTGCGAGAACATCGGTTCCATCAAATCCGTCATCTTGCAAGTTACACACGGCCCATTCCACGATCCAGTCTACACTCCCAAAATGACACCGCGAGGAAACGGAAGGCAAGCGCAGCGTTTGCCCGGGGAGTAAATATCCCCGTGGCGACCACGGACAACGCAGTCTGTCTTTTTGATCAGAACCCTCCGTCACGGGATTGGCGTCAGCCTGAGCTGACCGAGGGCTCCTCGCAGAACCAATAGGTCCATTGCATATCCGCCCTCCACCCCGAACTTGGCAAATGCGCCTTCAGCCGCATTGTGCAAAAGAGAGAGGGGCCCCGGCTGCAGAGCCGGCCCTGCCTGTGCAGATATCGCGGCAGGGTCTCACCATGAAAAGCAAAGCTGCAGGACAGCTGGACACTTCATTTCATTGATTTATTGCCTGAAGGTTTGCTGAGCACCCGCCAGGACCCGCCACGTGCCAGCGCCAGGAGCCTGCAGGACACAGAGCAGCGTGGTCCTCACTATCCTGGGATATGGGGACACTGCCTGGGCTGAGGGGTGTCACAGCCCAGGGTGGGGGCGGGGAGCGTGCTCTGGCAGCCCCTCCCCCAGGGGCGTTGAACTAAGCAGAGGTCAGCCACACGCAGAATTATTTCCTGTAAACCGACTAAGGTGAATGGAAACAGTGGCGGGGCCACAGCAGCTGAT
This sequence comes from Hipposideros armiger, assembly GCF_001890085.2. NCBI lineage: Eukaryota > Metazoa > Chordata > Mammalia > Chiroptera > Hipposideridae > Hipposideros > Hipposideros armiger. The sequence goes on from NW_017731514.1 coordinate 2,591,279, forward strand.
GACGCCCACGTGCAGCCAGCAGCGACCTTCAGATGGGGTGACATGCTTCTCCCTGGGGCCCAGTGTGTCACTGAGGCCCGGCCCGCAGACGGGGGACAGTTCTTCTCTGCAAATGATCTCCTGTCCTGTTGCAACCAGCTAAGAAATGGCAGTAATAGAATTTCCCTGGTAGGCAATGTGATTACAAACCAAACAAATCACGCTTTCAAGTAATTAGATATTCGTGCAAGGAGCCAGGCGTTAGGGGACTGGCCTGGGCGTTGTAATAGAAATCCCTGTTTGGCTCATGAGGCAGAGACGGCTCTGTGGCTCCCTGGACCTGCTGACATTATCTTGAAACACTCAGCCTGCTCTCATCAAGCCTGTGGCATCCCTGTTCTCCCCATGCAGCCTGGAGACAAGCGCGCACTTGCCCTCCCGGGAGGAGGACACGCATCCGTTGGTCAAGCCCGCCTTGCCCTGCTGTGTGACTTAGGGGCCGCTACACGCCGGGTCTCCCATCGATACAATAGCAGACTGGGCATCCCTCCGTCATGAGCTTTGCTTTTCCGGTTCTGTCCAATGTGACGGGTGGTCTTGCTCTCCTGGGTGTGGGGACCACCAACCGGAAATAAAGGGTCTGGGCCTCCACAGCCCAGAGGTGATGGGTCCAGTCCCAGCAGGACGTGCCCTCTGGAGTGGGCAGGCCTGGGGGTGGCTGGGAGGGCGCCCTAGGGCACTGAAGCCCATGTGTTCCAGCAGGGCACACGGTGACGGATGGAGCCAGGCTGGGGCGAGATAGCAGCCTTTATCACAGCACCTATACCGCAGCCAATTACGGGCAGAAATGGGCTGCAGATAAAAGCTATTACTGAACGATTCTCCCCAGCCGGACAGGGCCTCACAGGCACGGCCCTGGGAAGGGGCTGGGAGAGGCCGAGGAACCACAGCTTGGGGCAGGAGTGGCCTTGAGTGGGGTGGGGGCGGTCGGCCTCGTGGGGTCAGAGCCTCTGGCCCTATGCCTGCCTTAAATACCTTGGTAATTGGCCGCACTCCTTTCACTGCTGGTCTCACTAGTGATGAGGCTCTGTGAGGGGAGGGGTCTCACACCTGCAACCAGTGAAGGGGGGTAGGAGGCTCTCAGCGATACTTCTCCACTGAAGTGAGGATGGCGGGCGGAGGGGCGGAAGGGAGGGGACATGCCACTCGGCAGACCTGCATGTGTCCCCTGGAGCCTTTGTGCCGGCTGTTCCTATCGCTCCTTTGATAGTGTCACCCTCTCCGCGTGGCGTTCCCTGATGGCCCTTTGTAAGTGGGGCCCCTCGACACTCCCTAACCTCTCTGGCTTCATCTGTCCACGTAGACCCTTTGCGGTGGACTCAGTATGTCCCCCCATTCATGTTGAAATTCTACTGGGAGGTGCTTAGGTCAGGAGAGTGGCCCCCTCATGAATGGGACGAGTGCCCTTTTAAGGGACCTGAGAGCTCGCTGCCCCTCCCTGCCCAGTGAAGGCTCACGGAGGAGCCAGCTGGAGGGGCTGTCACCAGAGCCCAAGCACGCGGAACCCTGGCCTTGGACTTCCAGCCCCCAGCGCTGTGAGAAATCAGGTTTTGCTGTTTATTCACTGCCCGTCTGGGGCACTTTGTTACAACAGTCTGAATGGACTAAAGTCGCTTTCTAACACACTGCTTCACTCTCCTGCTCTCGCTTTGTCACTTGTCTTTCTCTAGCAGAGCGTACACTCCACAAGGACAGGGTGCCTGTCTCCCTGCTCCCCTGTGTGTCCTCAGCCCCTAAAACATGCCGGGCTCTCAGGGTGCCATCACTAAGTGTTTGCTGGCTAAAGGATGTCATGCCGAGCCTCTCTGCAGCCTGCTCAGGGGACAAGCCAGGGCCTTGTGGACCTGTGCTCCGTGGCCTGGGCTGCACCCCGAGGCTGTTTCTGTGGGAGTCACATCTGCGCTGATGACAGTCCGGCCCCTGACTGCATCCGTCGTCGTGCCCATGAGCGACAAAGCATTGTGAGCTAGACCGGACGGGGCAAGGAGACAGCGGATGGGCCGTGAGTCCTGCTGTCATTTGATGCCTCGGGGAACCCAGCACAGGAAACGGGAGCGAACCCCCGGACCTCGTGAGGACCCCCTCTGAACAGGTCAGTGTGCGCCTACATCACCTGCCCCGCGACAGTGTCCCTCACAGCTCCCTGTGGCCTCTGGGGACAGCCTGGGCAGGGAGGGATGCCTACCTGTCCCCGGCCCCTCTGTCCTCAGGGCAGGGCTAACGCCTGCCAGCTGCCCTGGTGCCTGGTCTCGCTCAACAAGTGACAGTGAGTCCTTTTGCGTTTCGGTCGGCCACCCTTGGCCCCAGTCCCATTTCACTGTCCCCGGTCCTGCGTCATTCCCTGTCACAAAACTGTTTTATTCCCACTGGGAAACAAGGTAGGGGTCTGGCGGTAGGTGGGCTGGGGGAGGGTGCGCCCTGGGTATGTCGGTGGTTTGACGGTGTCTTTCTCGGCTTCCCACACGGCCCCCCACACGGCCCCCAGTCGTGTTGTGCAGCACTCTCATGGTTATTTGGTTGTCAGCATTTATCAGGCCTTCGGAGACCCCTCTGGGTGGCGCTGACATGAGTGGGTTGCCCACCGGAGCCCCATTCCGTCCGTTTCTCTATGCAGCAGGGACTCCTGTCAGGGGACTTAAACAGCTTGCAAAGGGCCACCTGCAGCAGCAGCTGTCGGGGAAGGGCCACCTCAGGGAGAATGGAAGAGCGCGGGACGGGGGAGGGGACAACTCAGCAACGGGTCCCACTCTATTTGTTGATGGACATCTAGGAAGGGTTTGGGTTTGCATGCAGCGAGGACAGGAAAACTGCCATAAATAGCCCCTTTCTGGCGGCAGCCTCGATAAATCAGGCTGTCACACAGATGGAGTGTGGCCGGCCCACTAATGCAAACATATGGGCTTGCTCATTGCCAGCCGCATTTCCGGGAGAATATGTAAGAGTTTAGAGGAAACATATTGCTTTAATATGACTTGCCTCCGGAAAACCATTCTGTGGCGACCCAAAGTGCTAATCCCTGTCTAGTTTACATCTCACCGCTGACGTGCCCTGAGAAAGGATGTGTCCCAGGTGGGCTGTGGGGAGTGCCACTGGGAAGACGCACGTCACGTCCCTCCATCTCCGACGGCCGGTCCCGCGCTGTCCCAATGGGAGGTCACTCTGAGAGCGCTCCATCTCCCGATGGCGGTGGCGATGGCAGAACAAGGCCCAGCGTCACCGACAGGCTGAGGTCAGGGGCGTAAGGCTTGACGTGGCTGCTGGACCAAGAAAAGTGGTCTTGTGGGACCTGCTCCTGGCTTCAGCAGCGGTTTTCAAATTGGGGTGTCCAGGACCGGCAGGACCAGGGGGAGGTGAGGCGGGAAATGGGCCGACGCAGGCCTCAGACTCTGTCTTGTTCCCCTTTCTCTCCATCACGTGCCATAAGGTCTTACACATAGAAGCTGCTCAGTTAAAACAATTTTTATCACTCACTGCTTTTTAAGACTACATTTTAGAGCAGTTTTAGGTTCACAACAAAATTAAGGGGAAGGTACAGAAGTTTCTCATACACCCCCACCCGCCAGTCTCCCCACCATCAACAGCCCCCGGCAGGTGGGACATTTGTTGCAGCTGATGAACCTACATGGCAGGCACGTCATTGTCACCCAAACACCACGCTTCACGTCAGGGCTCACTTGGTGTCGGACACTCTATGGGTTTAGACAAACGTATAATGACACGTATCCACCGTGACAGTGTCACCCCGAGTATTTTCGCCGCCCTAAGAATCCTCTGTGCTCCCCTGTTCATCCCCCCACAATCCTGACAGCCCCTGATCCTTGTACCGTCCCCACAGTTCTCCCTTTTCCAGAATGTCTAGAGCTGGAACCACACAGTGTGCGGCCAGTCAGATGGCTTCTTTCACTTAGCGACGTGCACTTAAGGTCCCTCCCTGTCTTTTCATGGCTGTTAGCTCATCTCTTTTTAGCGCTGAGTTATATCCCATCGTCTGGCTGGACCCCCGTTTATCTGTTCACAGCTGAGAGCTGTTTAGGTGGCTTCCAAGTTTTGCTAGTTATGACTAAAGCTGCTACAGACATCTGTGTGCAGGTTTCTGTGTGGACATGTTTCCAATTCTTGTAGGTAAATACCAAGGAGCATGATTACCATATCGTATGGTAAGAATGTGTTTAGTTTATAAGAAACTGCCAATGTCTTCCAATGTGGTTGCACCACGTGCGTCCCCACCAGCAGTGAGTGACAGTTTCTGCTGCCCAGGTCCTTGCCGGCGTCTGGGGTGGTCAGGGCTCTGGGGTTTGGCCACTCTATAGGTGTGGAGTGGGGTCTGACTGTTGTTTGAATTTGCATTTGCCTGATGCCATATGAAATGGAGCCTGTTTTCATTTGATTGTTTATGATCTGTGTATCTTCTTTGCTGAGGCATCTGTTAAAGTTTTGAGTCCATTTTTAAATTGACTTGTTTGTTGTGTTATTGTTGATTTTAGGTGTTGGTTGTATATTTTGGATAACTGTCCTTGATCAGATGTGTCTTTTGCAAATATTTTTTCCCCGTCTGTGGCTTAGTTTCTAATACTCTTGATGTTACTGTCTTTCACAGAGCAGAAATTTTAAATTTCAGTGAAGCCCAGCTCATCAATTGTTTCCTTCCTGGATGGTAACTTTGGTCTTGTATCTAAAAGGGCATCACCACAGCCAAGTTCATCCAGGTTTTCTCCTATCTTGTGTTCTAGGAGTTTAAAACTGCATTTTACATGTAGGTCTGTGATCCACTTTGAGTTAGTTTCTGTGACGGGTGTGAGCTCTGCGTCTGGGTTCATTTCTTTGCACGTGGACGTCGGTTGTCCCAGCGCCATCCATCTGTTGGAAAGACTGTCTTTGCTCCATGATGTGGCCTCTGCTCCGCTGTCCTAGATCAGTTCACTGTATTTACGTGGGTCTGTACCCGGGCTGTCTGTTCTGTTCCACTGATCTACTCGTCTGTTCCTCCCCCAAAACCGCGCTGACCTGATGACGCAGCTGTCTATACGTCTCGAGGCTGGTGGTGTCGGCCCCCAGCTCTGTTCTTCCCCAGCACTGAGCTCACGGCGCTGGGCCTTTCGTCTCCACCTGCGCCTTCCAGTCGGTTTGCTGTTCTCCATAAAATAACTTTCTGGGATTTTTATTGTGATGGCATTGACTCGACGGGTCAAGGCGGGGAATCAGAGACACCTGGGCTATATTGCGTCTGCGGATCCATTGCAGTCCTTCATACAGGTCCTATATGTATTTGTTAGAATGATATCTAAGTATTTTTTGGAGGTGCTAATATGTATGCTATCGTGTTTTAATTTCAAATTCTACTTGTTCATTGCTGGTGTGTAGGAAAGCAATTGACTTTTCTACAGTAACCTCGTATCTTATCAGGGCACTTCCAGATCATAATGCTGAGAGGCGGAGCTTAAGGGAGGAGCAGAGTCTGTACAGGTGCCCGATGGGCCAGCAGGCCCTGAGGACGGGTCTGCGTCTTACCATATAAGCAGTGCCATGTGGGGTGACCCCCTGCCAGCCAGAGCTGGGACAATGCCTCTGCCACACTGATTAAGGAATGTCGTGCCTCTCTAATGTTCGTGCAAACACCTGCGTCCCCCTTTTTGAGGTTGTTTAGTTGTGCGGAGCTGTGGTATCTTGCTCTAGATCAGGGGTCAGCAAACTTTTGAGACGGAACGTACCCAAAGAGCTGCAGTTGGCCGACCCCTGCTCTAGTCCATGGGTCAGTTGTTCTGTCCGTTGCTCTCCCTCTTTCAGCACCGCCTCCTTCAGCTATGCTAATAGACAAGGTGGAGCCTCCCGGCCTGTGCAGTCAGGACCCGGGAGCCCAGAGACGTGGCCTTTACGTATGTGTCTTAGCAAATCTGGTTTCTGCCAAGACGTGACAAGACACTAATGCAAAGCTCAAGCTATATTTTATTTTTAAAGCAAAGGTGGTTATTGCTGGACCACGAGGGCTCACCTGTAATTCTCTACTTACGGTCAGGAAAGAGGCCGTAGGTCCCCAGTGCTGCTTACACAGAACCTCTGGGCCTTCGGAGCTCGGTTTCCCAGGCGGTTTAGGAACTGAGCATTCACAGGTCTAATTAATTCATGCTGACGACGCACCCAACCTAACGTAAAGCCACAGGTGGGCGCAGCCTTAATGATCGTGGAGGACCCACAAAGCAAGCTTTGCTGATTCTTTGCACCTAAAAGGGATGGCAGGTGAGGAGGGGCCTCTGCCGAGGTGAGGCTCGTGGCCACAGGAAGCGTTAGCGTCGGGCTTCTAGTGTGGGGGGGTGAGCGACCCATCAGCATTGTAAAAACTGGGCTTGAGGTCTGATCTGGGGTCATGGGGTCAAGGAAACAGGCCCACGGAACTGTGGCTGAGTCTCTCTCCATGAGGGTGCAACCTCTTTGACAGGCAGGGACTGCTTCCAGTGCCTGTCCTGAGCAGGGAGCCAGCAGGGGGACTTCGTGATGTGTGGAGGGAAAGGGTGTATGGTTGGGCACGTGCAGGCGTAGCAGGTGGAACAGGGGAGAGCTAAGCAGAGGGTGTGGTGGATTTTCCCACACCAAGCTCATCGCCAACTCTGACACCAGCTGGGTGTGCTATAGTCCACTTCACTTCTGACACTGACTCCTGGGGTCACCGCGAGTTAAGGGCTCAGTCCCACAAGACGGCCTCACTGCAGGGGCCAGTGGCCAGTCTCAGGGACCACGTGCACTTCTGGCCGAGCAGCTTTACATTTAGGGGTTCCCATGACCCTTCCTTAGAATGACTCGGAGCTCAGGGAAGCACTTTACTTATGTTTACTGGTTTATTATAAAGGATGCAACTCAGGAAGAGCCAAATGGAAGAGAGCCCAGGGGAAGATGTGGGGGTGTGAGCTTCCATGCCCCTGGGGCCACCACCCTCCCAGCATCTCGGGATTTCCGCCAACCTGGAAGCCCCTCAAATCTCTGCTCAAGGGCTTGTAGAGCTCCATCTCCAGCCCTCCTTGGAGGCTGGGGTTTGGGGCTAAAATTCACCCACTCTGTCCATGAGGTCTTCCTGGTGACCACCCCACCCTGCAGCTACCTGGGGGCCCCACCGAGTCGTCTCATTAACATAAACTCAGGTGTGATCAAAAGGGTTCCTTATGAATACCAACGGGCACCCCATCACTCACACAGAGCTTTGGGGGCTCTGTGCCAGGAACTGGGAAGAAAGACCCAATGATTTTTCATTACCGCACACCGGAGGGCCCACCTTCTTTCTCCACCTTTGGAGGATTTGGCAGAGAAAGAGGAGATATCAAAAGGTGCCAAAGGGAATAACCAAAGAAATGAGAGGAAACCCGAGAGGTGCCAGGCAGCACATGGACCCCGAGGGGAAGGGTTTCAGGACAGAGGGGCGGCCACCACAGCCACATGGGCCAGAAGAGGCTTCTGGATTGGACATCGGGGAGCGACGGCCTCTCGGGCGGAGAGCAGGCCTTCTGGTCCCTGGCCAGCGTTTTGCTCCTCACACCTGGACATGATGGTAACCCATTTTGGCCCAGACGGTCCTTTCTCTCAGCCTTGTTTTTCATCCGCACGTCTCGTGGCTTCCCCTCTGTTTTCCCCTCCAAACTTCCAGAAAGCTGGACTGAAGCCCCAAGCTCCAGCTCCTCTTCCCCGGGCCGCTGAGTGCTCTGCAGACCCTCCCAGACCACCCCGCTTGCTCTGAGTCCCGACCCCCCAGGGAAGGGCTGCCGGAGGGGTGCCCCAGCTGCCTGAGTGATAGCATGCTGCTCCTGTTAGGAAAAGGCCGCTTGACCGGCACACACCCCGAGGGGGGTGCTTCCCCAGCAGCTGGGCCACCCCAGGTGGGACTCCAGGCTGCTGGCACCCAGGGGCCCGAGGCCCCACTTGGCAGATGGGGCCGGGGGTGGGATTTGACCTGACAAGCTGCAGTCCTTGCCCCCAAGCACGGTATCTTCACTCTGACATAAACACAATCTGTTTCCGCAGAAGCTCGGCCATAAACAGACGCCAGGCAAACCAGACCGAGTCCACACACTTGGAACGTGGCACCGGCCTGCGCTCATTTCCAGGAATTCCTGGAAAGCGGCTCCCAGAGGCCTGCGGGTCCCAGGGCCCGCTGGGCGCACGCGGCCAGCTCTGCTCTGTGCCTCCCCTCCCCAGGACCCCGTCCCACAGCTGCTGCGGCCCCTCGGGACTGTAAGTGGTGCCCATCCATGCCTGTCTCCTGCAGAACCCAGCTCTCCGAGGCCAACGTGGTGCTTCTTTCAGCCCCGCCCATGCCTGACACACGTCCTCACAGCTAATCACCTTTCACGTGCCCTCCAGGAAAAGGCGGTGGAAGCTCAGAGAGGTCACGTCACTGCCTGAAGATCACACAGCTAGAAGGCGGTGGAGAAAGGGCCCACCCAGGATGTTCTGATTCCTAAGCTCAGGCCCATTCTTAGTGTGAGTCAGAGGGGTCTTCCCGCCAGCGGCTGTCCTTACTGAAGACGCTTCCAGATCTTTCCAGGGAGAGCACAGAACCCGTGTGCACCTTTCTTTCTTTCTCACTGTACTGCGCTATCCATTTTCCTCATTAAGTCCTAGCCTATTAATAACCACCCATTTGTCTTAATTCAATAAGAAGATGATTGATCGCATTTGCAACGGATTCATTGAACTCCTGAAGGTGATGGATGGGCCTGCAGAGAGAAAGTCTCCCGAGAAGCCACGCCCTCACACTCACTACCAAACATTTTGAGGCAGTCATGTTTCTAAAACAATGTACATGTTTAGTATCCTCAAGGGTCAAGTGCAAAGCCAATGTTACCGGACGCATTGGTTCTGAACCTTTGATCGCGGGATTAGAGGCTGGAGTATGCTGGCTTCTGTGGGGGTGGCTTTAGTTGACCTGTTTTCTAGTCATTCGCTACAAAACCACTTATGTGTGTGTTGATTGGAAGAGCGGTGTGGTCGCCTGTGCTGGAGACCAGGAAGTGAGGGCACTTAGCTGTGATGAGGGAAACCCCAGCTCACGCTGAGTGCGAACCCACTGCCCTTCGTGCCCCCCAGTGCGCGAGCTTGTTTGAGCAGCAGGGGTGTCTTGACTCACACAGGCACACACCCGAGGGGAGGCCCTGGGGCCAGACTGTCCCCAACACCCCTGTGCTCACAGATGGTCCAGCTCCCAGCCAGGCACCTTCGATGCCCAGCCAGGCCACCCTGCTCTGACGTCACACCAGTCCACACAGGCCGCTGTGGCTTTCCATCTGGTACCCTGCACTCCATGGAACCAACCTGCCCTTCCAGAACCTTCCAGACCATTCTGCAGAGCTCAAGCCAGGACTCGTCACTGTCACTTCATCGGCATGTGATGGATTACCCTTTTCCCCTTGAAGGTAGAGGTTCTCTGCACAAGTCCTTGGAGTCACTGCTCCCCAGTCAGCCGGGAGACAGGCACGTGACTCCCACCCCCCTTCCTAGCCTCCTCCTCCCTTCAGCCTGCCCCCAGGTCCACCTAGGGGGTCACGCTAGGCAGCCCCCTGTTGTCACGATACTCACCATACCAGAAACAAATGGGGAGACAAAGCGCACGTCACAGCAGAGGGCAGGCAGGTCCTTTCTTTGTGTCCTGCCCGTGTCGCTGAGCCGGCCTCCGGAGCAAGAGAGGATGCTACAAACACACCTCCTTGGAAACACCTCCCAACACTGCTTTATTTTGTCCCATATTTTAGCCAACATCTCAAAACCGCAGAAAAGAGATCGGATCAATAGGCTGTGAGGATGAAGAAAAACTATTACCGGGAAAGAAACACATTATCAGGGAGATCAAAGGATAATAAGACTCCGAGGATGGAAGGGGGGCTCCTGAGCTCTGCGGGAGGGCGTGTGCGCCCGTGTGTCTTCCTGAGTGGATCACGTGTTTGAGTGGATTTTCTTTTATGTGTCATCTCTTCCATTTATGGCTCCAAAGATGAAATCAAGAATCATCATTAGTATTTTTCTTTTCTTTCTTTTTTTTTTTTTTTGCAAGTTCCTAGAACCCACAAGGACAGCTGGCTGCTTGGTTTTGTAGTAGATGTTATGATGTCTTCCTGCTGTGGAGAGCTTCACGCTGAGGACGTGGCACGGGGGGGGGGGGGGCTGGTCCTGATTCTGGGCTCTTTTTCTTGCAAGTTCCCTGGAAGGCTGAGTGAGCATGGGGTGGCAGTGTCATCACTCACTCATTCATTCATTCACTCACAAGTTAACTCCTTCATTTGTTAAAGTTCTGAAATCGGACAGACAGAAGTCAGCGACGCCTATGTGAGTCAGACAGGGCCCATCTCTGAGGAGCTTACGGTTGAAGGGTAACAGTCTGTCAGAGCACTTGCATCTCACAATTCAGGCTGCATCAGGGTTACCGGAGGGCGTGTGGTCCGCAGAACAAGGGTCTCCAGAGGCGGCCGCGTCCTAAACTTTACACCTGTGGGATGTGACCTCTTGTGGCAAAGGGGACTTTGCAGATGTGATTAAGGACCTTGAGACGGGTAATGATCCAGGTGGCATGTCCTAACTGCATGAGCCCGTAAGCGCTTCAGGGACAATGTGACAATGGAGGGACCCTCAGAGAGATGCATGTTGCTGGCTGTGACGATGGAGGGTGGGCGCCCCGGGAGTTGGGAATGGAGGGGACAGACTGTCCCCTGGAGCCTCAGAAAGAAATGCAGCCACCGGCTCTGGCTTTATTTGAGCCAGGTGCGACCTGGCTGAGGCTCAGGTCCACAAAGCTGCCATGGAATGAATCTGGGTTGTTTTAAGTCACTGGGCATGTTGTACTCTGTCCCAGCAGCGACAGAGCACTAACATAGCTGTGGGAACTCAGAGCAACGGACAGAACAACTGACCCATGGACTAGAGCAGGGGTCGGCCAACTGCAGCTCTTTGGGTACGTTCCGTCTCAAAAGTTTGCTGACCGCTGGTCTAGAGCAAGATGCCACAGCTCCGCACAACTAAACAACCCCAAAAAGGGGGACGCAGAGAGGAAGCCATGGCTCCACAAGCAGGGCGGGAGATGGGGCGGGAGACGGGGCGGGAGACGGGTCCGGAGCCGTCCCTTTGGCTGGGATGGGATGCCGGGGTCCACACCGTGCACCACACGGACCAGCTGCTGCTGAGGCTGCAGCCAGCACACCCAGTCCCTTTAGCACCAGGGACTCCACCGGCCTCACTGACGGACGCGGACAGCGAGTCCAGAGAGCAGGGCCCTCAGTGCCGGTGCTGGGGCCGGGCCCAGGTTCTTTCCATCGAGAAGCTTTGTGGGGGCCACCGGCAGGGGCAGTGAAGCCGCAGGTACCCCAGAAGAGAGGAGGCGGGGGGTCGGAGTTCCTCAGGCCCTGTGGCCCAGGATGTCAGGGCCACACGCCGGGCAGAAAGCAGCCGCGAGGAGGGGGCAGGTGCTCATCCTCCCTGGGCCCTGCCTGTAATTGGGCACAGCTGGGCCTTGCACCTGAGACTTGCTTGGGTGTAGTGATGGTCAAGTACTGAAGGGGGGGCGGCCGTCTCTAAGTAACAGCACCCCCAGAGGAGAGTGAGCGTCCAAGGCTGGAGCGTGGCAGGCGACGGGGCTGGGAGGCTCACTGCGGGGCCCGCGGCCTCGGACAGTGATGGGGGGGATGGTTCTGAGTGCAGCCACACACGCTTCGTTCTCGTCTCCTGCCGGCCTCATTCTCTCCCCTCCCTCGTGCCGCTGGCAGTGGATTTATATACAACAAGGTGCCCGCCCCCTCCCAGGCCATTCCAGCAGAAGCCTCTTTGAAGGCAAAATAGATTCCAGAATGATCGTTCACTAAGAGACATTCATCAGAGAGATGTCCTCCATAAAACTGAAATATCATAAAATCGTACACACGTGGGCCCGGAGCTGGGCAGGAACCATATTTCAGCAGAGAGCACGGCCCGCGCAGAATACAAGAGCCTGTTTTTGATAAATTAGACCCCAGTTTACACTGTTACTTGCTTGTTGGAGAGAGTGAGATGGCCATTCAATCAACATGGTGGCTCCCAGGACGGCAGGGACAGCAGCCGCATCGCCCATCTGTCACCGCGGGCGGGCAGGCCTGTCGGAAGGGCCTGGGCCTGCTCCTGCCCGGAGAGCCCGGCTCGGAACAGCGAGTCAAGGAGACAAATGATGCCCAGGAAGTTTGCAATCATGAGAGCTGAGAGCAGGCCCGCCTGCCAGAGCCCATCGCTCTTCTGCCCTCGGCCGCCTGGCCCAGCCATCCTGGGGGGCCCTCCTGGCAGGGAGGGGCCGCTGGCCTTGGTCCAGGCAGCCCCGGCACGCCCGTCGTCTGACAGGAGATGGCTATGTCCTCCTAGGTCGTGATCCACCTGGGCTGCGAGTGTCGTTGGGGCAGTGAGGGGACACAGGACAGGTGGGACGGCAGCCGTAAGGCGAGCACACTGAACACCCCAGGGGCCGCATCCCAGCTGCTCTGGGCCTCACATTATCTGTAAGCCTGGAATGTCCACCTCGCCCCACCACAAATGGCCTCAGTCACTTGCCCAAAGTCACATGCTGTCAAGGGGCAACCGTGGGATTCAGGCCCAGGCCTTTCCTCTCGAGCCTGGAGGCCAGTGCTTCACAGCGAGTGGTAATCGGCTGGGCCTGGGCTGAGCCACGCTCTGTGGGGCAGTCACAGAGCCACATACCTAGGTCTAGTGACAGTCATGATAGCGGTCCCCTGGAGCACGTGCTGTATGGCACCCTGCTAAGCCCCTTGTTGTCTGTCTCGTGGCCCTCAGCCCTTCCACACGGTACTCTTATCGAGCCCATTTTGCAGATCGGAAAACCAAGGCTCAGCGTGGAGGGCGCACTTGCCCATGGCCGTCATAAACAGGTGGCAGGTCTGGGCTGGCAACCTGGCTTGGTAGCAGCATGTCCCATGCACGTTTACCGCTGCCCCTGCTGTCGCCGGCCCAGCCACTTTCCCAGGTCCTGATCTCCACCTGCGAATGGGCGGGCGGCTGCGAGGCTGCAGATCGGCGCCCGGATGGAGGACCCGCGCCAGAGGCTGCTCCGGCCACAGAGCTGGCGCTCCCAGAGCTGCTCTCACCTTCGATTCCAACACGCCTTGTGGATGGCAGTGAAGCATCGATTGATAAACAGTTGTATGAAGATCCTGGAAGTGGCTCCAGGCTCAGAAACGATGACTTCTTGTGAAAAACAGGCCACAGAGGCTCAATGGTGTGTCCCCTGTGATGGCCCCGGTTCCGTACCTGCCCTGGGCAGGAAAGTAAAACATGCAAAGCAGGATTGGGCTGAGATCTCAAGAACCTGGATTTTGAGTTTGGACAAGAATGAAGCAGGGGAAAAATATCCTCCGGCCACCAAGCAGCCACCGAGCAGCCACCGAGCAGCCACCGAGCAGCCACGGGGCCGCAGCGAGGCTTCCTCCTGCCTCCTCCCCCACACGCTGCCCCTCTCTGGCCGCCTGCCTGACCGGTCCTGCTTTGCCAGTGTGTCCCCTTCCTCCAGCCCCTCCTGGGGGTGAGACCAGCCTTGAGCCTGGGTCCTTCCCACCACTCAGCCTCTGCAAACACACCCCACTTTCCCAGAGCAGCCTACCCCCCACACACACCCCGCTCTGACGTTCAGGGAAGGCACCATTCACCGCACGGGGGAGGCACGGGTCACTTAGACCTGCAGCTCTGGGGGCCACACGGAGGGGTGAACACGAGAGCCAGGTGGGCCGAGGGCGCTCAGGCAGGTGTCCCCGGCTTTCTCTCTGGACTTAGTCAAGAGGATGCTGGCCGCCATCCTGTCAGTACAGGGCGGAGCCCACCCAGGGCCCCACGCTGAGAGCCCCTCCATCCGTTGAGCCGGACCTGTAACCCACCTGCCCTTGGGTGTTTGGCGTCTGAGGATCACACGCTCCCTGTGCCCGAGCGAGTTCTCGCCAGGCCTCCCTCCCTTGCACCTGCATATGTAACGTTAGCTTGTACGCCCTGATCGACAGACTCCAGCTGCTCAGGGCAGGAGTGCCGCCTCCCTCTGGGTGCCGTCCAGGAGCACCTGCCTGACCCTGCGAGGGACCACGGCGCAGACCCGGAGCCCCCTCCTGAGCTCAGCTCCGACAGGCCTGGAGACACTCGGCCTCTCCCGTGCATGGTTCAGGGGACACTGCTGCCAACGTGGCAGAGGGAACGTCCGCCAGGCCTCTCCCTGGTCTGAGAGGTTACTGTGAATTGTGCGCTCCATTCTGGCAGCTGAACGCACTGATTATACGGCTCCCGATTATAACGAGCACGAGCAGGAATGTTCTGGAAAATACGTACGTCCGAGCTGCCAAATACCGTGAGTCATCCTATTTCCCAACTTCTAGGCAGGTTCGGGTGCCAGAGTACGTGACCCATAAATAAAGATGAGATGCTTGTACTGGGGGTGCGGTGGGGGCACCGACAATCTGTTAGCTCTGGGGTCGGGGGAGGGAGAGAATGTAATTCTTTCTGTCAGAGGCGCTTGGGAAGTGATACAGGTGGGGCTTCTTAGTCCTGTAAAAACCGAGATGGGCCTGACAAATCATGTTTAATGAAATCTTCTCTGAGCAGCGTAATTGGGGAACATCAGGTCGAACCCTGATAACGCCGTCAGGCTGACGGGAATTAGACAGGCGTGTCCACCTGCGCTTGCTGCCCTTGTGTGTGTGAGCCTGTGTGTGTGTGCAAATGAGCCTGTGTGAGTGCGAGCCTGTGTGTGAGCCTGTGTGTGAGTGTGAATCTGTGTGTGAACCTGTGTGTGAGTCTGTGCATGAGTGTGAGCCTGTGTGAGTGCGAGCCTGTGTGTGAGTCTGTGTGTGAGTGTGAGCCTGTGTGAGTGTGCAAATGAACCTGTGTGAGTGTGAGCCTGTGTGAGTCTGTGTGTGAGTGTGAGCCTNTCTGTGTGTGAGTGTGAGCCTGTGTGAGTGTGCAAATGAACCTGTGTGAGTGTGAGCCTGTGTGAGTCTGTGTGTGAGTGTGAGCCTGTGTGAGTCTGTGCGTGAGTGTGAGCCTGTGTGAGTCTGTGCGTGAGTGTGAGCCTGTGTGAGCCTGTGTGTGAGTGTGAGCCTGTGTGTGAGCCTGTGTGTGAGTGTGAGCCTGTATGAGTGCGAGCCTGTGTGTGAGTCTGTGTATGAGTGTGAGCCTGTGTGAGTCTGTGTGTGAGCCTGTGTGAGTGTGAGCCTGCGTGTGAGTGTGCAAATGAGCCTGTGTGTGAGTCTGTGTGTGTGTTTCCCACTTCCCTTCCAGAAGGTGGCAGCTGGAGGGACAGGATGTGTCATGGGGGGAGGAAAGCCATCTCGGGGTGACAGAGCCACCGGCCAGATGCCCTGTGCCCTTCCTTGTCCTGCTGCCTGGAACAGGAGTGTAAGCCATGCAGCTGGCGACCAGCGGTGACCTGGAGGATGGAGACATCAGAGCAGAAGGGCACACACAGCCTGGTTCCTGTCATCACCAAGTCAGCCACAGACAGCAGCCCAGGCTTGTTACAGAAACGAGAATTAAACCTGTTTCTAACGGGAGACCCCCACTGCCACTGGTGTGGTCCTCATTGTCCCCTTGGAGTTTCCGGAATATGTGAGGTGGGTCCATGGAGGCCACAGGACCCCTCAGGTGGGGATGCTGAGACCTGCTGGTGGTGTCGGCCTGAGACAGAGGAGGGGCCTGCAAGGGAGGTGACAGGAAATCCAAGGGAGACGGGTGTTGGAGGACGTGCCACCACACGCTGCTGTAGTCACACGACAGCAGGGCCACCATGGATTTAGGGACTCTGAGGTGAGGGCCCAGGAGGGACAAGTCCGGGGGTGCGGGCCAGGCCACCAGGGGAAGCGTGTGGTGAGCAGGGGAGCTGGGCAGCGTGTGTGCGTTCTGGAAGGTTCTGCTTTAAGACTCCTGGGGAGTAGCCTCGATGTCGATGGGAAAACGGGAGCGTTCAGAAAACAGAGATGGGCAGCGGTGGAGGAGGGGCGCAGGGCACCACGCGGGGCCCTCTGGTTGGAGGGGACAGTGGTGGGCTGGTGCAGAGGACAGCGGGCATGCGTGTTTGAGACGAGCGGTTCCTGCTGCGGACATCGCCGTCTCTTTCAAGTGTGAGGTGTGGCCTCTGCCGGAGGTGAGGTGAGCGTGTGGGCGGCCGTGTGAGCGGGTGACCATCTGGTGGATGGGTGTGTGTGAAATTATGGTCACGAGCCCAGTGACCCCCCCATCCGCGGGGTGTGGGCGCCCGCTGGGAGGACCACAGCTCGCAGGGGGCTGTTGGCCAAGTGTGAAGGTTCCCAGAGATTTGGGGAGGGCGCTGGAGACGGCGGTGGTGATTAAGCTCATGTGTCACCGCATGGCAAGGGCCTCCTGGGGGAAGAGTGCGTCTGTCCATGCTTGTTTGCTTAAAGAGGGCGTGCAGGCAGTGGTCTGGGGCCAACTTTGGGGCGCACCGAGGGCATTGTGGGGTTTTAAGTCAAGGAATGACACGGTAGGGTTTAATGTTGGAAAGGTATTTCCGGTGGCAAGGCCAGGAGAGGCGGGATAGGTTGAGGGCAAGAGGCAAACGGAGGCAGAAGTACATCCGGGGGCCTGAGCCCAGGGAGGCAGAAACAAGGCTCCAAACGAAGTGAGTCGTCTTGGAAATGGAGGAGGGGGACCTGCCCCAGAGCCAGGATGACAGGCTGTAAAAACTGCAGGCAGCTGCTCATCATGTCTGGTCATTTCCCAAGGATTGCTTTCCATACGAGAGGCCCATAAAAGATTTTAAAAGCAGCTACTTTACATAGACATTACCTGCTGCTGGCAGAGCCTCACGGCTCCAGGGGAGCGTTGGGCAGTGAGTGCAGCGCCGGGCGGCAGGCCGTGCCAGCAGGCAGCACAGGGCAAGGGAGCCCAGCAGCCTGCGTGGCCCGGAGCGGAGCTCTCCGGAGGAAAGGCCCGGCGGGTGCCCAGGTGTGACCTTGGCTTCCTTTTACCACCCTGAGGACTGGGCAGTGAGGATGGCACAGGCCTGCCCAGGTGCCCACTGACCAGGGGAGAGACACACAGACAGACAAGGACACAAGCCCTCTAACCACATAAGCGCCTGGATTTGCTGGGTGTCCATGAAGGGAGGTGGAGGCATTTTCTTCTGCCTGATCCCCTAATTCTTTATGGAGGGGTGAGGTAGACAGACGCTGTTGTTCAGAAGAAATTTCTGGACAAGCCTGCGAGGGCAGAACGTGGGAACCCAAAGGGCGGGGTGTGAGCAGGCGCTCGGGTTCCCACCTGGGAGCTGATGAAGGGGAGCGAGGGGAGGTCGGAGCTGGAGGGGGCAGGGGGCCCACCGCCCACAGCGTCACCCCTCTTGTCGCTGCTGGGCATCTGGGAGGTCACCGAATCCCGGTGGCTCTGCTGTGGGTGGGTCTGTGGGGAGGGCAGGCTCACTCCTTTGCAGGTGGCGCGTGGTGTGAACTCGCGCCTTGCACACGCGTGTGAGCGCAGAGGCAGCCAGGGGGCTGCCCCCTGAGTTCCCTCCAGCCTTGACATCATGTGCAGATGCTGCGACGATACAAGAATCCAAATCACCCACAGATACGGCGGGAGAACTATAACAATATGAGAGTCTGTTGGTTACATGTTTCCTTCACTGAAGTTCCATTTGGCGTTTTTTTCATGTTTGTTGTAGGCGAGTCTTCCGATCCTCCGCCTCTTTCATCCTCTTTCTTCCTCGTTCCATTTGCTGGTTTGCGTGCGGTGTTTGGCGGCCACGTCGTCGCTGCGTCTGGGTCTGTTCTGTCCTTGTTCTGTTTCCTGCTGAGCTCTGCGCTGAGCAGCTCACTTGTGTGGCTGCGCAGGTGCTGCCATCGGCTTGCAGTGGCTTCATCTCTATGGCGGAAGCCTGTAGGCGGGGCACGAAGGGAACTCGGATCTGGGGTGGCTTTTCTCCTTCCACCAAATGCCCCTCCTGTCACCCCTCCTGAGTCTTGGTTTCGTGGGGGTGATTTCTGGTCCCGCCGTGAATGACCAGGAGATGTGAGCTACCGTTTCCCAGGCTGACTGCAGACTTTTTAATTTCTACTTGTTTTATTCCGGTAGCTGCTTTTATATATTTTTAAGCTGGATGATTATGGGCAAATAGATTGACAGTTTTCATATCTCCCTGGTAAAATACTTCCTATTTCGCGTCTCAGCCAGGCCGGTGGCACAAGGTACAGTGAGTAGGTGTGATTCCAGCTCCCCTGGGGTGTTAAAGGAAAGGAGCCAGGGGTCCCCGTGTCCGGTGGGCAGACGGCACCGCGTTCTCTGGGCTCAAGCCCTTGCCCTGGCCTTGATGTCCTCTGGTGCCCTCGTGTCCTCATCCTGGCCGGAGCCACAAGCCCCTGAGGGCTCGCCCACCCACACAGCCACACCTGTGAGCTGTGTGTTTACAAACAGCCTGTCTCCTGGAAATAAATCTTTGCACTTTCCCCAGGAAATATAGTCTATAAATCACTCTGACATTTGAGATGAGGGTTGCCTGCTCCCACACGGCCCCCCGCGCGCGCTGCAGAGCCTGGGTGGCGGCCAATGCAGCCATGCTGGGTAGTGTAGGGCCAGTCAGCTAAAGATGAAATCAGTGGTCTCTCCAAATGTCAGTTTGTCACTACAGAGATGACCTTGCACTGCAGTGGGGGGAAGGATGACTCTGTGAAACATGAAGAGGCGAGTGGCCCCTGCCTCCTGTTCACCCCACCTTAGAATGCCACCACAGTCACAAACTGTGCTCCCCAAATGCTGTGATGGTTAATTTCCTGTGTCCACGTGGCTGGGCTTTGGGGCCCAGTTGTTTGGTCAGACCCCCATCTAGATGTTGTCGTGAAGATGCTTTTCAGCTGTGACGGACATTTAGCCTCTGAGTGAAGTGGCTGGCCCTCCCTGGTGTGGGTGGGCCTCGTCCAGTCAGCTGAAGGATCCTTGAGAATAAAATCTGAGGTCCCTGCAGCAGGATTCTGTCTCCACCTGCCTTCAGACACAGGACGGCGGCGTCCACTCCTGCTGGGCTCTCCAACCTGCTGGTCAGCCCTGCAGACCTGCCAGTACCCGCATCACATGGCCCACTGCTTTAAAATAAAGTGTGTGTGTGTGTGTGTGATACAGAGAGGATAGGTATGTAGGATACACACACACACACACACACACACAGACACACACACAGGGTGCCAAAAAAATGTATACACATTTTAAGAAAGGAAAAAACTGTACTAAAATTGTAACACTCAATATATACTGGTAACAAAAGATAAACACAAGTCACATGTATACATTTTTTTGGCACCCTCTGTATGTGTAGCTGGAGATGATGAGGCTGAAAACTGAGGCTGAAATCCGAAGCATGGGACCAAATGAATGCTAAAACCAATATTAAAAGTATTTTTCTAAAATAGGAAAACTCAAAATTAAATATGTGTGAGACAAACTACCCAGAATGGTCAACACAAAAACATATTCTAGTGAATTGTTGGGCTTCAGATTAAAAGGAAATTCTTTGAACGTTCATGCAAAAAGAGCGGGAATCTTTCTGCATGAGTGTTCAAAGAATTTCCTTTTCATCTGGAAAGAAAACCAGACTGACATCCGTCTTTTTGACAAGTCTTTACACCAGAGGAAAATGCAGAAATATACGTAAGACACTCAAGGAAAGACCGCGGGAACCCACCATCCTAGCTGACTTTCAGACAAACATATTTATAAAAACTCAGAAACTACTGCTGCCCTGGACCCCTCCTGATGTCCAGCATTGGGCAGCAGAGCTCCCTGGAAAGGCAGCGGCAGGAGGGTGTGTGTCGGTGTGCCCGTGAGCACACACCCAGTGGCGACTGTGAGAAGGCCGTGAGGTGTGCATGGACTGTGTGCTCTGCAGTTAGAATCCGGGCACCTATCAAAACTGGGGAGGGCGTGTGTCAGAAGCAGAGTAATCGGGCCTATCACTTCACACAAAAATATGTTACTTCAAGTTCGTTGCTTTGGGAGAAGAGCAGATGGAAGAAGACGGTACCAGCATCCAGGAGAAGAGACGGTGATGGGAATTAGTGTCAAGTTGTCCACGAGAACGAAAATGTGAGCCTTTCTAGTACCTAAAGACATTCCTGAGGAAGAGAGACAGAGCAAAGAAAACGAGCAAATTAAACATAGCACACAGTGGGCGGTTATACGTGTGTGCATGCATGTGTGACACATATGTCATATATATGCATGTTCGTGGTACATAACTATGACAGGACAGGGACAGCCATATCGATCACACTGATAAATAACAGATAGAGATGGGCTTCATTCAAATAAATATGATTTTCAGATTGATTAGCACAGTGAAATCCAGCACTCTGATGGATACATGAAAGCTGCTTAAAATACAAGATTAAAAAGAAAGTACAAATAAAGGTATCCCGGGGGAAGGACGCAGCTAGAAAGCAAGCCTAACAGGCACGCTATCTAACACGGCTGATGTTAGGCCATTAATCTCGGGAGAGCGTTCCCAGGAGGCATTTTTACAATGCTGAGGCTACACTTCACCATGAAGATATCACAGGTATTAATAAATACCCACCCAAAACACAGAAGCGACGTTCAAAGAGCGGAAATTGCAGGAGAGAGAAGGAGAAACAGGAATACACGTGCAGCGGAGGAACTCACCAGGCCACCCTCACGGCGAGAGATTGCAGGAGCCACACCAGGGACTAGATGGCAGAGCCATGAGGGACCCTGCGGACACACACTGAACTCTGAACTCTGGTGAGCACACATCTTCTCTTTAAAAGTACATGAAACATCCCCCGAAGTAGGCACATCTTATGCTACCAAGAGGACCTCATTAAATTCCAAAGCATGGAAAAAATACACCCAGCAATTCCCTTACCACGAGCAATAAAATTAGAAGTTAATTATAAACAGAAAGGCCTGCCCACCAAACATGTTATTAAACAACTCTTGGAGCAAGAGCAAAATACAGAATGAAATTACAGCATTTCAGAACAATAATGATAATAAGACCAAAAATATGAAATTACAGAATTTTATAACAATAGTGATAATAAGACCAAAAATATAAGAATCTTCAGATACAGTTAAAACAGTTATGAAAGAACAACTCGAGTCTAAATAAAAATAAATATCAACAGAAGTGAAAATGTGAAAATAAGTGAGTGTCAAGCACAAAAAGCTAGAAAAAGAACAGCAAAGCTCATCCTAGGAGAGCAGAAAGAGGGAAGTAACAAAAGCACTTAGGAGTTAGAACAAACGTAACAGCCAATGAACGCATCCAACGCCGGGTTCTCAGAGAAACTGTCAAGCTCTCTACAGAAAAGTGCTCGTGGGGGGTTGGGAGAGAGAAAACACACATAACACACAAGTAGATAGGAACAGAAGACCCAAACAGCCATCAAATCTAGAAGAATTGAGTTTTTAAGTGATAGGATTACTCTCGTAACATTGTACGCAAATGATGTTACATGCCAAGATGAAATAAATCATTTGCTAGAAAAATGCAAAGTGCCCAAATTGACCCATTAAAGAGAGAAGAGAGAAAAGCTCAACAGGCGTTAGCTTTTTTTTGAAAAAACACAGGACGTAGTGAAAGGGCGCTAACTTCTTCCGAACACCATTTCCGCAGGAAAATGCACCAAGTTTTAATTTGATTAATTAATAGCAATGCTACTTAATTCCAGAGCATAAAGGATGGAAAACTTCCAAATTCTTTCCACAAAGCCAGTAAAATCCCCATAACCTGACAGAGCTTTGATTACAAAACCGAAATACTGACCCATCTCACTTCTGATTATAGACGCACAAAAATCATAGGTAAAACATTATTAACAAGAAGTAAACAGCATGTTATAAAATCATGCATCGTGACAAGCGGTTGTTTTACCAGGAACAGGAGGTGGTTCAATCTTAGAAAATGTGTTAATGCATCCATCATGTAGATAGAGCTAAGCAAACATATCCGATTACTTCAAAAACAGAGCAGAATTTTTTGGTTCCATATACATTTTAGGATTATATTTTCTATTTCTGTGAGAAGTGCTCTAGGTAGTTTGATAGGAATTGCATTGAATCTATATATTGCTTTAGGCAGTATGGACATTTTAACTATATTAATTCTTCCTATCCATGAGCATGGAAGGTTTTTCCATTTGTTTGTATCTTCTTTTATTTCTTTCTTCAGTGTCTTACAATTTACTGAGTACAGGTCTTTTACTTCTTTGGTTACATTTTTAATTCCTAAGTATTTTATAGTTCTTAAAGTGATTGTAAATGGAACTGTTTTCTTAATTTCTCCTTCTGATAGTTTATTATTGGTATATGCAAATGCAACTGATTTCTGAGTATTGATTTTTGTATCCTGCTACCTTACTGAATTCGTCTATCAGCTCCAATAGTTTTTTGATGGAGTCTTTGGGGTTCTCTCTATATAGTATCATGTCATCTGCATATAATGACAATTTTACTTACTCCTTACCCATTTGGATGCCTTTTATTTCTTTTTTCCTGTCTGATTGCTGTGGCTAGAACTTCCAGAACTATGTTGAATAAAAGTGGAGAAAGTGGACAGCCTTGTCTTGTTCCTGATCTTAAGGGGAATGGTTTTAGGTTTTCCCCATTGAGAATGATGTTAGCTGTGGGTTTATCACATATGGCCTTTATTATGTTGAGATATGATCCCGCTATTCCCACTTTGCTAAGAGTTTTTATCATAAATGGCTGCTGATTTTGTCAAATGCTTTTTCTGCATCTATTGATATGACCACATGATTTTTATTTTTATTTTTGTTGATGTGGTGTATCACATTAATTGATTTACAGATGTTCAACCAACCTTGCGTACCAGGAATGAAACCCACTTGAGTTGCTAGTTGGGAGGGGGTGGGGATGAGGAGAAGGGGAAGGGATGAGACAATACAAATTGGTAACTAAATATGGCCTCAGGGATAGAAAAGACAGTCTGGGGAATATAATCAATAATGTTGTAAATATTTTTTTAGGGGGCCAGATGGACTCATGTCTTGCTAGGGAGACCACTTAATAGTCGGTGTAGAGGCCTGACCATCGCACTGTATTTCTGAAGCTGATGTTGAATAATAATGTATGTCAACTATAATTATATATACATACAGTCATGGGACGTGGAGTAGAGAGTGGGAATGGAGTCCATGGAATTGTAATAGATAAGCAGGATATCGGGGGTGGGAGGACAGTGAATGGGGGAGGGGGATTGTTACTTTGTGAGGGTGAAAAGAGTAACTATTGCATTGTTCTGTACACCTGAAGCTAATAAAAAAAAACAGAGCAGACTTTTTACACAATTAAACACATTCATGCTAAAAACACTTGATAAAGCAGCAATTGTTGCATCTAAAAGTTAGCGTACTATTATTCAGTGGACAAATGCAAACATCCTTCTGGCTAAAAACAAGAAGGAAACAGGGATGCCCACCCTTCTGACCTTTTAGAGTCCTTCCTGTTAAATATTAGGCAATGTGATTAGATGGGAGAGAAATGAGAGGTGCAAGAACTAGAAAAGAAGAGGAAAAAAACAAGATCATTTTTGTTTGCAGATGATAAAATCATGTATCTAGAAAATACCCAAATATCAAAGGAAAAAAACTATTATGAAAAAAAGAAAAATAGAATGTCCTAAAGTGACATGTTATAAAATCAGCATTTAAAAATCAGTAAGGACCTGTGCTTCTGGGAAAATGCAGTAATTCTCCCTATTCTGACAACTAAAAGCCTTGGATGTTATATGTAAAATGAACAAGAAGCTTCCACCAGGTGGAGAGAAGGGGGCTGACTTGGGGACCCAAGAAATGACAGGTGGTGAGTTCCCTGCTTATTTTATTTTTTGCCTCGTACCTCCTAGACTTGGAGCTGAAGAAACAGGCAACCTGGAGATGTCATTGGGTGCAAATAACCACAACAATGGCCCAGAAAAAGCCCGCTCTCTGCAGCCAGAGGAGGAAGCCGGCAGCCTGGTAAGAGAGAGGCTTTTAGACTCCATGAAGCACCGCAGGAACACCTGTGGGCCCCCCTCTCCTGTCGGCAGAGACCACTCCCACGTAAGGGAGCGCCCCTCCCCCTCACTCCCTGCTGGGCTGATGTCTGAGGAGCACAGTGAAGAAGAGGAACCGGTCACCCCCAGCCAGCGGTGACAGCCCCGTGTGTCAGCAGAGACCATGTGGGGGGGCATCCCCCCCATCAGCAGTAACAAGGAGTTGTCCCCACTCAGGGGCCCAGAGAAGCTGGGCTTCTATATCTACCTGCAAGTGGCAGAAATGAGAAAAGAGGCTAGTGGGGAGCGGGTGGGGAGCGGGTGGGGGCCCCGCCCCCTACCAGAGCCCTGCGAGAAGGAGACCTGAGCTTTGGCACCAGCAGACCTACTGTGTGGCTCATACAGGCTTCAGGGAGACCCAGCCTTGGAATAGCCACGTGCCACATAGCGACGTTTCTGTCAATGATGGACGCACAGTCCACTGTGGTCCCGTACGATGATAATGGATGATAAGCAGTTTGTTTGCGATGCTGAACGAAAAGGCCAGAGCCAACTCCAGTGTTCAGTTCACTGCCAGCTCTGGGTGGTTTAAATAGAGGAAGAGCCTCAGCCTGCTGTCTACCTGCGTGCCTGCCCTGGGCTGGAGCCTGGAGCCAGGGCAGAGCGCTGGGGAGGAGGGGAGCCTGGCAGCTGCCCCTGCCTGTCCCTGCACGCACACACACACACACACACACACTCACACACATGCATGCACACACACACATGCATGCACGCACACGCACACACATGTACACATGGATGCATGCACACACGCACACACATGTACACCTACTCACATGCGTGCACACGCATGCATGCACACACATGCATGCACGCACACACACAAACATGCACGCACATGCACAAACACACACATGCACACACATGCACACATGCATGCACACACATGCACACACACCTGTACATATACATGTGCGCGCACACACGTGCACACACACACGCACACACGCTCAAACTCACTGCCCTTCCCTTCATTTCTCTTTATCTCTCCTTGCTCCCAGTTTTGTTGCTCTGTTTCTCTCTCCCCCTCCCTTTCATTAGTTCTCTCCTCCAGCTTTATCTGCCTGGGTCTCTTCTGATCCCTGCTCTCCTTTTCTCTCCCTTTCTCTCCCTTCCTTCTTCCTCCTCCTGTCTTGTGCTCTCCCCCCAATGGCTCCTCGCTCCCTCCGGCCGCGGGGCATATGTGAGCACACACACTTCGTCTTTCACGCTGCGTTTTTACTGTGCCTTTCTGTGTGTAGATATACAAGTTCCCACATTGTGCTCCAGCTGCCTACAGTATTCAATACAGTAACATGCTGTGCTGTGCTGCCCAGATGTGCAGAGGGCTGCGCCACCTGGGTGTGTGCACGTGCTTCTCTGATGTTTGCACAACAATGAAATTGCCTAACGACATATTTCTTAGGACATGCCCCCTCATTAAGAATGACTGTGTGATACAAACACATGCAGGTTTCAATAGGAAATCTCTCATCAGACCTACAAGTGGGAAGATTCCAACTAAATGAAAAAGATAATTGTTGGATGACAGAGATGTTAGAATTCTCTGACAAAGATTTTGAAGCATCCATGATAAAAATGCTTCAATAAGCAATTAAGAGGATGCTTAAACAAATTGGGGGGGAAAACCAGAAAGCCAAAGCGAAGGCATAGAATCTTAGAAATGAAATATAGATGTAAAGAAAAAAAAAGGAAATTTCAGAACTAAAGAATACAACTAAAATTAAAAAAGCACCATGGATGAAATGGGTTCAACAACAGAGGAAAGAATCAGTGACCTGGAAGACGGAGCAAGAAGCAACCCAGTCACAGCAACAGAGAGAAAGGCAGCTGACCTCGGGACCTATGGGAGCATAACAGAAAGTCTAAAACTTGTGTCATTTTGTCTGCAGGGGAGAAGAGAAAGAAGAAAGAGCTGAAATGATTGAAAACTACCCAAATTGGCAAGATACATAAATTTACAGATTTGAAAGGCTGAAAAAAACATCACACAGGATAAACCCAAAGAAAACTATGTCAAGATACATCATAATTGAACTTCTGAAAGGTAAAAATAAATAAAAAAATTAAAAGTAGTGAGAAATGAATACCTTATCTGGAAGACAAAACAATTTCAATGGCAATGCATTTCTCATCAGAAACATGGAGGCCAGAAAAAGGATACAATGTTTTTTTCAAGAATGAAAATACAAGGTCTGACAATTAAGTTTGCAAACTTACTAACCTTTTTTTATCAGAGAGATTATTCATTATGAATTTGTACCAACTGGACAAACAGTTAACTGAGTTTACTATTTGGAAGTGTGATAAGGCTGCATGAAAAAGATGAAAAAGACCTAAACTTTTCGCCAACAATTCATGGCTCTTGCATCACAACAGTGCACCAACTCACACAGCACTGTCTGTGAGGGAGTTTTTAGCCAGTAAACAAATCGCTGTATTGGAATACCCTCTCTACTCACCTGATCTGGCCCCCAATGACTTCTTTCTTTACCCAAAGATAAAGGAAATATTGAAAGGAAGACATTTTGATGACATTCGGGACATCAAGGGTAATAAGATGACAGCTCTGATGGCCATTCCAGAAAAAGAGTTCCAAAATTGCTTTGAAGGGTGGACTAGGCGCTGGCGTCCATGCATAGCTTCCCCAGGAGAGGACTTCGAAGGTGACAGTAGTGATATTCAGCAATGAGGTATGTAGCACTTTTTCTAGGATGAGTTTGTGAACTTAATTGTCAGAACTCATGTCCTTCAAGAATGAAGAGGAAATCAAAGCATCCTCAGGAGAGGGAAAAAATAAGAGAATTTGTCACCAGCAACCTGTCTTAAAGGATGGTTAAAAAAGGTTCTCTAGCCAGAAAGGAAACAATAAAGTAAGGAACCTTAAAACATCAAGATGGAAGAAATATAAACATTGTTAACAAAAATATAGGTAAATGTAATAGGTTTTCATTTTAAGTCTTATAAATTACATTTGATGGTTGAAGCAAAAATTAGAACACTGATGTGGTTCTAAATATACACAGAGGAAATATTTAAGGCAATTTTATTATAAACTGGGAAGGTAAAGGGTTGTAAGGAGAGGTAAGCTTTCTATACTTTACTCCACCTAATAAAATGATGATACCGATAAGCTATGAAAAGTTATTTTTACATACTGTAGAACCTTGAACGTCCACTAAAAATGTTATGGAAAGACATACGCTTAAAAGCACTGCAAATAAATAAAAATGGAATTCTAAAATAATGTTCAAATAACCCACGGGAAGACAGAAAAAGTAAGCAAACAAAAAACCCCAGAGAAAACAAACAGGAAACAAGCATTAAAACAGCAGACTTAAGCCCTAACACATCAGTGATTACATTAACATAAATGATTTAAATGCACTAATTAAGAGGCAGTCAGTGGTAGAGTGGGTTCAAAAGCATGGCCCAACTATCTGCCGTCTACAAGAAACTCATTCCAAATGCAGTGATATAGTCAGGTTCAAAGTACAAGGATGGGAAAAGATTAATCAAAGGAAAGCAGCAGTAGCTATATTAATATCAGATAAAGTAGACTTCAAAGCAAGGAATATTACCAGAGACAGAGAGGGGTGTTACATCATAACATTAGGACCAATCCACCAAAAAGACATAGAAATCCTGGATCTGTATGCGCCAATCAACAGAGGCAAAAACCCGAAGACCAGAAAAGGGAGGCAGACAGATCCGCAGTTAGAACTGGAGACTTCCACACCCTTCTCTTGAAAACTGAGAGAATGGCTAGACAGAAAACCGGCAAGGTCGAAAAGAACCCAGCAACACCACCAACCGACAGGACCCCACCAACGCTGCCAGAATAAACTCCATCCCACAACAGAAGAACACACATTATTTTCAAGTGCCCGCAGAAATCTGCCAAGATCAAACCCATCCCTGGCCATGCAACTAATCTGAACAATTACAAAAAAAAAATGAAATTGTACAGTGTGCTTTCTGACCACAAGGGAGTCAAACTAGAAATGAATAACTGAACGAGAACAGGGAAGTCTCCAAACCCTTGGAAACAAAACGACACTTGTACATAATCCGAGGATCAAAGATGGAATCTTGAAGGACATTAAAAAATACTTTGAACTGAATGGAAATAAAAATATAGTTTATGGAGCACAACTACCACGGTGGCAAGATGGCGACTTGCAACACTAAACACATGCTAGGAAAGAGGAAAGCTCTCATCTCAGTCATGTAAGCTCCCACCTCGAGTACCTACAAACAGAAGAGCAAAATGCATCCATCGCAAGCAGGAGGGAAATAATTAAGATGAGAGCCCACCCCGCCCCCCCAAAAAATTGGAAGGAAGATGTCATTTTACCCTAATTAATATACAGGTTTAATGCAATGACTATCTTTTTTTTTTTTTGGTAGATATGGACAAGATTATTCTAAAATTTATATGGAAAGGCAAAGGCACTAAAACTGCTAAAAACCATTTTGAAAAAGAATAAAGTGGGAGGTATCAGTTAACCTGATTTGTTTTTAATTTTAAGGGTGATAAATGACATATAACATAACATTTGCCAACTTAGCCATTTTTAAGTGTACAGGTCCGTCGTGAAGGTACAGTCACACTGTGCAGCCGTCACCACCGTCCTTCTCCAGAACTCTTTTCATCTTGCAAAACCGAAACTCTGTCCCCGGTAAACAACAACCCCTCATCCCCCCTCCCCCAGCCCCTGGCACCCACGATCCTACTTCTGGTCCCTAAGGATTTGTGTCTACGGACCTCATATAAATGGAGTCACATAGTACTTACCTTTTTGCGACTGGCTTGTTCACTTAGCATGATGTCCTCAAGGTTCATCCGTGTTGTAGCGTGTGTCAGAAT
>NW_017731514.1:2622793-2623774 GCF_001890085.2 Hipposideros armiger
GGGGAGACACTCTGGGCATGTGACATGGGACGGCCTCCCTGCAGGACAGCTGGGCGGTTTCTTCAAACAACCGAATGTGTAACTACCAATATACGACCCAGCAGCGTCACTCCTGTGTGCGCCTCTGCACACATAAACCTGTGCATGGATGCTTACGCTGCTTTATTCCTAATAGTCCCAAACAGGAACCAACCCAGGCCACCCTCACGGGGTGAGTCAGTGAACAAACTGTGGCCCACCCACACCCATGCCGTGGGCATCTACCCAGAAATAAGAAGGAACCAGCCATCCATCCTCGCAACAAGCTAGACAAGCCTCCGGGCAATTCTGTAAGTGGCAAGAGCCCGTCTCTGAAGGCGACATACTGTGTCCTCCCCTTTATGTCACACTATTGGACTGCCAAAGTCACATAAATGGACAACAGACTAGGGTTAAAGGGGGCGTGCTTGTAGAAGGGTGATGTGAGGGAGCCTCGTGGAGGGGACACTCAGCCATGTGAATGTCACCCCCAACACCCGTTTGTTATGTTGCCCGGCACACTTTGTGCTTTGGGTGTCTCATGTATAGACTTTTGCGAGCTATTACCTTGGGGGACACTCGGTAAAGGGTACACGAGGTCTCTCTGTACTATTTCCTGTAACTTCATGTGAATCTATATTTATTGCAAAATAAAAAGTTCGGTTACAAACACAAAGAGAAAGGATCAATAATCTCTACTGACATAAACCTTTCACTGTGTAACGAAGTACCCCAAAACTTACCGACTTAAAAAACAAACATGACCTCGCAGTTTCTAGGGGTCCAGGACCTGGAAATGGCCCAGCCGGGTCCCCTGGGCTCAATGTCTCCCCCAAGGCCGCAGTCAGGCTGCCGCATCAAGGCTTGGATGGGGTTGTAGGATCTACTTTCAAGGTCACTCACATGGCTGCTGGTAGACCTCACGCCCTCATTGCCTGTTGGCAAGTTATCTATCAGTTCTGT
>NW_017731514.1:2624965-2637146 GCF_001890085.2 Hipposideros armiger
CGGATCCAGGGGCTGACATGGCAGCATGGTCACCAAGCCCAGGTGGGTCCCCTGTGAAGCTGAAGGAACTGGACTTCGGGCGCCTCCGTCCCACGGCTCCCTCCAAGCCTGGGAGGACCCAGCAGCGTCCTCACGTGGCTTTCGTGTTCATTCAGCTTCGAAAGAAAACCTTTTCTTCTTACAGAAGGCACCTCAGGACATTGGATCATCTTTGGGTCCCACAAAACCCGGATTGTCCCTGTACAGAAGGTTATTCACAGGGACAACATTTGAAATAGGGGCACCGGAAACAATCCCGCTGGAGGGGGGACAAGTGACTGTGCCGGGCTGGGAGGGGCTGTTTGCTCTCGGTCACCACCGGTCATCTCCAGGGTGCTGGGAGCAAAAAGCAAAGGAGGGAATTGTGGCTAGCCTTCACCACACTTCTCGTAGAGAACACACACATTTACATTTTGTGATCTATTATACACGATATAGTTATATGTCTAAGTACATTACATAGTATAGTATGTAGAACATATGGCATTGCGTGTGGTACTTGCATGTATTTATGTGAATTGTGTTTGGTCATGTTAAAAATAATAGAAAGATGAGGCATAAACAAAAACCAACACATGTGTAAATAAACAGACAGATCAAGTTCCTCCCGGAGAGAGAGGGACAGGGTGGTGTCGGCAGGGAGGGAGGGAAACATCTTTGAATATAGATTTCACTTTGGATTCACGCTCATAATTTACATAATTTAATATCAAATAAATGTGATAGGCGATCCCTAGATCCAGAAGCAAGATGAAACACAGGAACTTAATTACACATCAAATTGGTGACAGTCTCGCAGAGACACATTCCTTCGCGGGGCTGGGGAACCAGTGACGTGACGACCCCCAGGCGGTGCATCAGGACAGACCCGGGTCTCTCAGGCGGTTCAGGAGTCACTTTGTCGGTGGCCTGATGCGCTCAGTGAGATAGCTGTGTGCACCGGGGGAGGAAATACAAGGGCAGTTGTGTTGGTCGTGGGAACCAGGTTGTTTAGTGTCACATGTAGGGGATTGCCGATGCGACAACAAAAAGTTAAGAAAAAACCTTCCTTGAAAGGCATGGAAACAAATGACAACTTGGGGGCACTGAGTACCCGAGGTCCCCAGACGGAGCGCGAACTCTGGCTTCTTGGAGAAAAGGTTAGTCCTGGGTGGTCTGTGGGGAAGGTTCACGATGAGCCCAGACTGTCTCATGCCAGCACGGAAACTGCTCTGGCTGTGCGGTCACATCGAAAGGCCGCCGACACTGGGCCCTTTGGGCTCGTGGCATGTAGCATGTTTTCAAGCGTCACCCACAAAGCATGGGTCAGGGCTCCGTTCTCTTCTANGGCAGATCTTGACCGGGAGCCACACACCTGCTTGGGGCACGTGCCCGAGGGCCTGACTGCAGGTGCGCAGCTGGGCATTTGCGCCGGAGAACCCGAGCATGGGCGCGTGCACGCGTGCGCGCGCACACACACACACACACACACCCGCACGCGCGCGCACACACACAGCTAAGTGAAAATTCCCAATTCATTGCTCAAAATACACGGATAATTGGCAAATCTGAGATTTCTACATTTCCAAAAATGTTTTGTTTGAATTGTCATAAATGTGCAATCATATTCTTTCAATGTAATGTTTGCACAGAAAAAACAACAAATTAAAAAACCCTTTAAACCCGTGAAAGTAAAAATCAAGCTCACGTACTGAATACGATACTGTAAATAAAGCTCTGAGCAGAGGCCCTGGCACGTGACGGAAACTCACTCAGTGCTTGGTCCTATCACCTTCCCTGGCACCACCTCTACCACTACCTTTATCCATCTGAGAAAAACCCGTGGGTTCAGAATGGCGAGTGGATGTGCTGACAGCCCGGGCGTGGACACACAGACCGGCCCCAGCAGGAGCCTCAGCACACGGTGACTGAGCCCTCTGCAGCTCGGGGGAACCCAGGCCTCATGCGTGAGTGGGGAGGGGGTGGCCGGCTGACCACGGCTGGGGCTCTGGCAGCCGTGCGCGGTTGGGAAGCAGCACCTGCCTAATTGGCTGGCTGTGACGACTCTTCCCAGCGTCAGGGGACAGCCTGATGGGCGGCTGTTCTGTGAATCCTTTGAGCTTTAATCTCAACATGAAACAAAGGGTTCCTCTGATTTTTTTTTCTTCTTACTGAATTGATGAGCTGACGGGCCACTTTTGTACTATTTGTGGCCGTATTTAGACAAAGGTGGGTGTTAACTTCCAGTTCCCTCAGACGGAGCCTGAGCCAGAGACCCAGACCAGCCCTGCTGGAGGGACTGGCAGGACCGGGAGGGAAGGGCAGGGAGGCGGCACCAGGACGGGCCTCTGGGAGGAGCTGGGCGGGTCGGTGGGCACTGCAGTCCCTTTCCTGCTCAGCCCCTGCCTGGACACGGCGCGTCATCCACGGCGGATGTCAGGGTCGGCACTGTCAATAGACGGGGGTTCGGATGCCAGCTGCTGGGACCCCGACTGTACTGTCGACCCCCCATCTGTGGAAGAAATGAACCCCAGGTACAGAGAGTTTCAAGGGCACAAGCCACCTCGGCCGGACGCCAGGTTCCCAGCCTTCCCACGCGCCTTTGCCGAGGCCCCCCTCCCCCACCTGCACCCCACTTTTGCAGGGTCCAAAGGGGAAGCCAGTCCCTGGAAGCACTGCCTTCCGGCCTGAGCCCGCGCTCCTTCATGCGTTCCTGGGCGCCTGGCTCACCTGAAAGCCGGTCCTGAGGCCGCGCTGGTCTTTCCCTGACCCTCCTCGAGCCTCCTGTCGCCGTTTGCTGGGGACCTCCCCTCATGAGATCCAGGGGCCACACAGCCCGGGCCTCAGGCCCAGAGCCTGGCGCTGGGAGCAGGACAGGGCAGCTGCCCTCCACAGGCCGCCTGGGGCCCGGGCCTGAGGCCAGTGCCTCCCGCTGCCCCCTCCTCTCCCCACAGCCGGTCCCAGGAAGGGCCTGGTGACGGGACCTCCCCGGGGCCATTAGTGTGATTGCCTGTGGCCCGGGAGACGGGCCTGGGCTTTGCACGGAGGAGCGCCTCACGGCCCAGCCATTGAGCATGTCTCGGGGCTGCAGATCGATAGAGTCCTTTCCAATGTGGCCCCAGTGCCACCTAAGCGCTGGCAGCCGCCCGGGCAGGCGCGGGCTCGGCTTGGTTCAGCAGAGACGCACTCACGGCCTGGACCCGCCGGGAGCCTGGGAGATGGAGGGAGGAGGCCGGGCCTGGGCTTGGGCAGCTCAGACTGAAGGTCAGGACATGGGCACACACGGGAGAGGGGCAGGGGACAGCAGGGGTGGCCTGATTGCCCTGCCCCCTCGTGGCCGTCATCCCCTCCCCCCATCCCTCATGAGGGACACCTGGTGAGACACCCTCATCTCCCATGGGACAGATTCCACCCCCGCCGCCCAAGGGTGACCCGGGACCCTCCTCGCCCAGCGGTCACGCCCCTTCCTGCGGGCCCAGCGACTGCTTCAGACAGGACTGTGTGCGTTGGCATTCGGTTCCTATAAGTGACCCTAGAACAGCCAGCCTGTGTGTGTCCCTCCTGTCCTTCGGGTCTATTAACACACGGAGCCCTGCGGTGTTAGTTTTCTGGGGCTGCGCTAAGAAATGACCACAGACTGGGGCCTTGGAACAGCAGAAATTCATCCTCTCCCAGTCGGGAGGCTGGGAGCCCAAAATCAAGGTGTCAGCAGGGCCACGCTCCCTCCGAAGGCTCGGGGGGAGAAGGGGGTCCTCCCTGCCTCTCCCAGCCCCGTGTTGGCCGTCAGCCCTCGGCCTCCTTGGCTGCGGCCACCTCACTGCTGCCCTGCCTCTGTCCTCACATGGCCTCCTCCTGTTCGTTACTCAAATCCCCATCCGACGCCTTCCTGCAAGTGCACCTGTGATTGCACTGAGGGCCCACCCGGGTAATCTAGGCTTCTCCATCTCAGCATCCTTAACTTAATCACGTCTGCAAAGTCCTTTGCTCCAAATAAAGTTACAGTCACAGGTTCTGGGGACTAGGATGTGAACATATCTTTTTGGGAGGCCATGATTTAACATACTGCACCCCCCAGCCATCCCAAACATGGGCATTTGCAGTATTTCCCCCATTTTAAAGATGAGGACACTGAAGCACAGGCAAGAGACAAAGTGAGTTCCACCCAGTGGGCACTGGGCCTGTGCTCTTGACCACTGTGCTGTAGCCCTTCTCAGGGGGTACATACTCCCGACACCACCTCTGGCCGGGAGACACAGGATGACCTGGCTGAGCCCTGCCCCAGAGAGACGCGTGATAAACAGTACCGATGCAGTGTGACCCGTGACATCACAGAAACACCTACAGCACAACAGCTGCACCGAGGAGGAGTTTCCTGAGTGATGGGATGAGAGGGACGCCTTAGCCGTTCATCATAAGACCCCTTCAGCCATACCTGAGTTTATGAGGTGACTCCAGGTGGCTTCAAGATGGGGGCTGCTTGTGAGAGGGACAGGCATGGATTTGAGGGGGAGAACTTTCAGCCCCAACCTCTGACCTCCCGGAAGGGGGTGGGGGCTAGAGATTGTCAGTCACTCCCAGGTGACGGAGCCCTCCATAAAACCCTAACAGTGGGGTTCGGAGGGCTCCCAGGTTGGTGGACACACCCGGGGGGGGGGCATGTGGTGCACCTGGAGGGGGCAATAAGCTCTGCGTCTCTTCCATTTGGTGGTTCCTGAGTTACATCCTTTATAATAAACCAATAAGTGTAAGTAAATGTTTTCCTGAATTCTGTGAGGCGTTCTAGCAGGTAATCAAACATGAGGAGGGGGTTGTGGGGACCCCCAATTTAGAGCGACTTGGCCAGAATACAGGTGGAACTCTGGGACTTGGGGCTGGCATCTGAGTGGGGGACGTCTTGTGGGGTTGGGCCCTTAACCTGCGGGTCTGCGATGACTCCGGGAGTCGGTGTCAGAATGGAACTGAGCTGTAAAGCACCCGGCTGGTGTTGGGGTTTGGAGAGGTCCTTGGTGTGGGTGTCAGGAGTGTGCTGGTGTTTTGAGAAGCAGCACAGCAGCAGCGCGTCTCAGACACCTCCTGTGCAAGTGACCAGGCGACGTCGCCAACCTGTTCCTGTTTGGGGAAGCAGACTCACCCCTGTGCCTGTCCCTCCCTACCCCTGTCACCCCTCACAGACCCCTGTGAGCTTGTGGACTCGGCATAGGATTCTACACCAGCCAGAGGCCGGTGGGCACAAACAGCGCTTCCCCGAAACACTATTAGTTGCCCACTCGTTAACAGTCGTCTTGGTGACCGGCTGTGTGCCGGGACTGGGGGTGTGGGGGTGCAGGCAGGACATTATCGTCCAGTGAAGATTTCACTCATCATTTAAGTGACGATGAGTGTCTGCCACCTGCCCTGTCCTGAGCTGGGTGCTGGGGTGCAGGGGTGACTCAGGGAGACCCGCTGAATTTTATAAACAAGACTCACCTGAGCACACCATCTCTCTGCTAGCTTAGCTCCCCCCTTTCCTTTCTTTTCTGTTTCATTTTTTTTCTTTAATAAACAGGGTTTGGTTATTAATAGCCATTGAGCACATCACATATATTTACTGGCTTATGTGCTACCAGTAGATGCATGATCACTTCTAAGTGAAGCACAGTGCTCTGGAAAGGAAATTAATTTATCCACAGGATGCCAGTATCGTTTCCCCCCGGTTCTACCGAAGACAGTGTAAAATGTTCCTGCTGTGTATGAGGTGACAGTAGATAGTGAGGACGAGGGTGACGATGACAGGAAGCTTAATAACGCTACAGCGTTGTTTCCTCCGCCTCTGGGTGGGTGAAATGTCGTTCCACGCATACTCCTGGCCACTGGGGCATGTGCTGCGTGACATACATCGCGGCAGGCTCTCTGCACGTGTTATTTTCGTCCTCGGGTAGCCAGCCCAGTAGATATGAGGGTCCCCGTTTACAACGGTTAGAGACTCGGTCTGACAATGAGCATCATATGTCGCAGTAGCATGTAGGACTTGGGTGCTGGTGAGTGGTGATGAGTATTGCTAATTACTATTAAGATTTATAAACATGTAAAGGTTCTATCCTTTCTGTCCTGGCTCTCAGGTTCTCTGCACAATGCCAAGAAAACTTACAGCTAAATACATATTTACAGCTTCTCACGGTCTGTAAGTCCTTCCTTCGCACCCTCAGAGATGCATCCCCCTTCATCCTGTGCTCCCCCAAACCTCTGCACTCCTGGGCATCTCACAGCCAGGCTGGCGCAGCTGCCATGGCCCTGGACGTGGAGCGGAGGTAACACCTGGAGGAGCCCTCACACATACACTGATACACAGATACACTGGACTGAGTTAGCAGCAGCCAGCACCACGCAGAGCTGTTCAAATGCTCAGTGGAGAGGACAGAAGTGCGTTGTGCCTTTGAAAAGCAACAATGCTCCCAGACAACGCTATCTTCTCCGTCAGGATATAACTACCCTTTAGTCAAGTGGCTACTAATTGACTCTTTGATAAACAATGTTCCAGCCCCCGTGATTGTTACCCTGGTGTCCCTCTGCTTGAGTTTGGCATCTGGGCTTCTAGGCTAAATCAATGCTCCGCCTCTCTTTCCCACGCATGGGGATAATTTGCATCTATTTGAAGAGAGATCAACATAAGCTTGTTTTCCTATGTGCATTGTCATCATCTGCCCACATTTCAGGGCCCAGCCTATCCTGCTGAGCACCCAGGGGCTGAGCACAGCGGGTCCCCTGGTGGGCGCCGGTCTGGGCTGGACACGGCCTGCCTCTGAGTGGGCACAGAGGCCGGTCCCCACCTTTGCCTCCGTCAGAGATTGCTCAGGATATCTGGTGAGTGTGCCACGGCCACTCACGGTCGCCCCGCGTCGAGGAAGGTCGCAGGCGCTTTATAGTTTTATAGAAGTATCGATCAGAAAGGAGCGCGTCCCCTGGCTCCTGCCCCGTCATCGTCACCGGCTGTCACTTTCTCTCCCCCGCTCCTTTTTCTCCATCACTTTTGCCATTGCCGTCATTTCTTCCTTCCTCACACCTTTCTCTTCCTCCTCCTCACCCTGGTGATGCACTATGACGATGAGGTTTTGTAGGGGAGAGAGATGGGGCTCACCTCCAAATACAACAAGGAAACGTGGGATTTTACAGCCAAGGAGCAGAGTAGGGGGGTCAGTGGGTGGGAAATTGCTAGGAGCAGACCTCAGGGGGGACGGGGGATTGTGCTGAGGGCAGGCCCGCGAGGTCAGACACCCCCTGGGGGGTGGGTGGGGGTGGTGAGGCCCAGAGAATTTGATCGGATATTGAGGACGAACAGATACTGAGGGTGGAGGATTCTGTCTCACCTGACTTAGCAGGATCCCTTCTAAAATCAGATGCTGCTGAGATGCCCACCAGTCAGGGCCTTCTCGAGAAGAGAGGTCAGAGGCGCCCGGCTACAGTTTGGTCACAGAACCTCTGCCAGGAATGGGGTACTTTGGGATTTTGTGGGCTCCTCATCCCTGGGCAGGGCCGGGGGAGGGGGGGCTGGACAGCAGAGCTGGAGGCGTTGGGTGGTTTAGCCTTGAACCAGCGTGGTGACCACATGACCTCCAGGCCCACATTGAAGCTAAAATGGAAATGGAAGACTGACTGAACCCAAACACACGCGCAGATTCTGCCGGCAGCTTCCTCGCTGCATCACTCCCCTTCCAATCTCACGCCGCAGCCCAAATGGGCTTCCTAACGCAGGTTATCAGGGAAATCCAGTTTAATTTCACTGTCTGATGAAGACGATGTCTAGATGGGCTCCGCGTTCTCGGCTGACTTTGTNAGGGAGGGTGAAGACACCAGAAACTAAGGGACAGGCCCCAGGACCAAACCCTGCTCCTCCGCTACTTGCTGTGTGATGTCGAGTGACACAGCCAACCTCTCTGAGCCTCAGTTTCCTCACCTGGACAGTGGCAGTGGTGACGGCACTTGTTTGGCAGGTTGGTGGGAAACGTCAGTAGGGAGCCGCGGAGGAGGCTGAGAGCGGCACAGAGGGGTCCGGTGCCCGCTGGCGGTCCCGGCGCTTCCCCGGGTGGGCAGGCTGGTTCCGTGTCTGCAAACATCTCATGCTGTGTCCCGCGAGACTTTGTCTAATGCTCTTCCTGACTCCCCAGACTGTTAATTTTTATATTTTGGCGTTAATACAGGCTTTTGCATTTTTACATCTTTCTAGAACTTCCAATATAAAATCAGAAAAGGGCACATTGGACGTTTGAAGCAGGACCCCACCAAAGTGCAGCAGTGGGTAGGACAGCCCAGGCCCCCAGAGGAGCAGGGGACCTGAGCTGTGGCCAGAGATGGCGTGGGGCGGCGCCCTGTACAGCCCAGGGCCAGGGTGCCTGCAGGTGTCATCTGTGTGCATGTGCCACCTAGAGGCCAGGCGTGTCGCTACCTGAAAGGAACCCTAGGATTTGGGATTCGGAGGCCACGGGGCCTATTGGGTGGTGAGTGCAGCGCGGTGATGGGCACAGCCTGGGAGCTGGGTGAGAATTGTGTGGGGAGGACGGAGGTGGGCCAGGAGGGCGGCAACCCGGGAGGGGGTACGTGGGGGCAGGACACAGAGCTGGCTGGCTCGTCTGCTCATGTAGGGGTGCGTCTGTCTGTCTGTCTATCGTCTCTCTCTATATCTCTGTATATCTATCCATCTATCTATCTATCTATCTATCTATCTATCTATCTATCTATCTATCTATCTATCGGTATCATTTATCTATCTATTATCTATATTATCTATCATCTATCTATATTATCTATCAGCTATCTATCTATCTATTATCTATCTATCTATATCATCTACCTATCTATCATCTGTCTATATTTCAATCTATCACTGAGTCCAGGATTCAAAAGAAGCATGCTTCCCCCCTCGGCCAGAGGACATCGGCTTGGGAATGCCAAGTGTCCGGCTAGTGGGAAACCCTGGTGAGTGAGTCCAGCCCCCTTCAGGGGGCAGCTGTGTATATCACACATGAGCACCTGCTGCTGACAGGGACAGCTGTGATGCCACCTCAAGGCAGACACCGAGGAGGCCATGGAGACAGTGACACTCAGCAGGAGTGATGGATGCACACCTGGACCTGGCATTTGGGGGGGGAGGTGCAATGTGACACAAAGCCAGCTCCTCATGGCCTGGGGATAACAGAACAGCTGGAGTGGAGAATAATGCACGGCTCTGCCTTCCTGAGTGTGGGCAGAGGGGCAGGCTGGCCAGGGGGCACAGGCGGCTGGCACTGGACAGAGCCTATCAGCCATCAGTCACATTGGGGCACAGCTGCTCCCAGGCTGGCAGGAGGGGACCGTTTGCATGACGCAGGGGGGGGTCTCTGCAGAATGTTGGGGGGGGGCGCGTTTGAGACCTGACAGTGCAGCCATGCTTGTTTCAGAAGAGTGGGGCTCCGTCCTGAGCCCCAGAACCAGTCGATGCTGGGCCGGGATGGGAGCTCAGAGCCTGGGGTCGCCACTCCCTGTCCCCCCAACCCCCACATCACTGCGCTCTCTGCCGTGCCCGCAGCCAGTGTGCACGGGCGCCCCGTTCCCGCGTTAGGGGCCATGCTTCGGGAGGTGACTTTTCAGCTTTCCTCCGCATTGTGTTCTTCCCACACACTGCACTTCCAGTTCCCTGGCCTCTGATGTGACACGTCCTCTGCAGTGATTTCATGACTTTGTCACTGGGGTCTCCGGTGAAGAGTGAAGAAAGGGGAGAGGAAGGCCGACGGTGGGAGAATTCACGGCCCGCCTCGGGGGGCTCGCCGAGGGGTTCTGGGGGCGTGGGAAAGCTCTCTGGGTCCCAGAGTCTTCATCTTCAGGAAGAAGCTAGCCAGCGTTTGCTGAGACCTTCCTACGTGCTAAGTCTTCTTCGAAACGCCCTCTGTGAGTCATTCGTGCATGTCCGTGACCTCCCCGGGCTGTGCACAGATGCCACAGCTGTTTTCCATGCAGGGGGCTCGCCCCACGGCCACGGCAGTCTTCGCCCTCGTCCTTGTCACCGTGCCGCCTTTGTGTACACTGTGCAGCACAGCAGCTCCCACGCAGGCTCCGCGCTGCTCTGCTCTCTTAGAGCCTGAAGCTGCTGTGTGGCCTGTGATGGCCCCGATCGCATCGGGCAGCAGGACACTGTTCCACGGCGGTCTGCTCGCTTGCCCCCTAAAATGCATCGTGGTTAAGATGACGTCAGCTCCTTATCCTAGTCGCTGAGCCGAGTGCCTGATAGAAAGGCCCCCAAAAAGAGCAGCTTGAGGTGTGCATGTAAACCCTCCGTTTGTAATTCTGGGCCCGTGGCGAGGCCCCTAGGACTCCCTTATTCCCTGGTGTGGCCCTGCTCTGCACTCAGGGTGGCAGACTGTGGAGCGACACAGCGCTGACAAGCCTTGTCATCCCCCTCTGTGGGGCCCGTGTGGACTGCCAACCACGTGGCAGGACAGTCTGGCAGCAAACTGTCCAACAGGCAGAGCCTGTAGCGTGGGATGGCGCTGCCTGCACTGTCCCCTCCAGGGAGGTAAAGCCACCCCGGAGAGCCAGGGTGGGGCTGAGTGGAGGCAGCAGGAAGCTTCTCAGGCAGAGCCTCGTGAGCTCCAGCGATGCAGACAGACCCGGTGCGCACGCACGACAGGCTCTGTCCTTGACGGGGTGGCTGCATGGCCACGGTGATGTCCGAGAGAGGTCACCCAGGCTGGGGGGTTACCCACTGTCAGGCAGGGAGTTTCCAGGGGGCAGGTGGGCTGGGGTGGGCTGGGAGCCAGCGGGGACTTGCGAGAGACACAGCGCAGCTGAGCGGGGCCGTGGGAGAGGATGAGCTGGACTCGGTCGAGCCACGGTGAAACGTGCTCTTCATTTTCCGCTGGGCGTCATTTGGAGCCACTTGTCCCCTTAGCCTCGGTGTCCCTTCTGTGAAAACACATGNAGGTGCTTGCCATACAACATGTTAAGATGTGTCTTCTACAAATAGAGGCTAAAAAACTAACATTCTGACAGAAAATCTGAGAAACATGGGCAAAAGACATGAATGAATAATTCAATGAAAAAATAAACTAAAATGTTCCTTCAACATGTGAAACGATGTTTAATCTCACTCAAAATAAGACATGCAAATTAAAGCTACACTGAGATGCCATTGCTCACGCAACAGCAGCAAAAATCCAACAGTCTGACAAGAGGCTGCGATGGAAAAACTGGGGGAAAACATGTATATTTGTGCATCGTGGCCGAGAACGCAAAATGGCTGAACCCTGCAGAGAGGCATCTGGCACCGTCCAGCAGAACCGTATGCTCAGCTGTCCTCTGAGACCTGGCAACCCACTCCTGGGAATGGGTCCCCCGGATCCAGGGGCTGACATGGCAGCATGGTCACCAAGCCCAGGTGGGTCCCCTGTGAAGCTGAAGGAACTGGACTTCGGGCGCCTCCGTCCCACGGCTCCCTCCAAGCCTGGGAGGACCCAGCAGCGTCCTCACGTGGCTTTCGTGTTCATTCAGCTTCGAAAGAAAACCTTTTCTTCTTACAGAAGGCACCTCAGGACATTGGATCATCTTTGGGTCCCACAAAACCCGGATTGTCCCTGTACAGAAGGTTATTCACAGGGACAGCATTTGAAATAGGGGCACCGGAAACAATCCCGCTGGAGGGGGGACGAGTGACTGTGCCGGGCTGGGAGGGGCTGTTTGCTCTCAGTCACCACCGGTCATCTCCAGGGTGCTGGGACCACCGGTCATCTCCAGGGTGCTGGGAGCAAAAAGCAAAGGAGGGAATTGTGGCTAGCCTTCACCACACTTCTCGTAGAGAACACACACATGTACATTTTGTGATGTATTATACACGCTATAGTTATATGTCTAAGTACATTACATAGTATAGTACGTAGAACATACGGCATTGCGTATGGTACTTGCATGTATTTATGTGAATTGTGTTTGGTCATGTTAAAAATAATAGAAAGACGAGGCATAAACAAAAGCCAACACATGTATAAATAAACAGACAGATCAAGTTCCTCCCGGAGAGAGAGGGACAGGGTGGTGTCGGCAGGGAGGGAGGGAAACATCTTTGAATATAGATTTCACTTTGGATTCACGCTCATAATTTACATAATTTAATATCAAATAAATGTGATAGGCGATCCCTAGATCCAGAAGCAAGATGAAA
>NW_017731514.1:2644236-2647484 GCF_001890085.2 Hipposideros armiger
GTGACGTTGAAGGTCCCTGTAACCAAGGGACCTGCTGACACTTGGGTACAGAGCTCAGAAGGGCCAAGGACAGCACCAGGGTTGTCTGTGTTTGTTGGTTTTCCATGGACGAGCGGGTGCAGAGCAGGGGTATTTCCACAGACGGGGAGACCAAGTGAGGCCCAGGTTTGGGGGTGCTACGTGTATTCTGGGAAAGTGAGGCCGAGGGGACCTGGACAGAGAAGGGGGCACGTTTGAGAAACACTTTGAAGGTCAAGCCGGGAGGGTTTGGTGAGGTATTGGATGGAGGGCTTGAAGGAAAGTGAGGGGTCAAAATTGATCCCCAGGATGTCAGGGCCCTGAAACCTGCCTCAGGCTGCCTGGCCAGCTAGTGGTGTGTATGACCCACACGTGGGTCTTCCAAGCTCAGAAGCAGGTACTCAGTGTCCTCATACAAAGCTTCTCCTCCCTGAGATTAAGCCAATGTGTGCTTATGCTGATAACAGTTTCAGAGCAGCCATGCAGACCCAGGTGTGACCCAGGGTGGCTGCCTACAGAGGGAGCAGATAAGGAGAGAAGTCCCAGAGAAGGCATGGCTTTGCAGGGTCATTCCCGGGAGGCCACGTAGAGACGGAGACACAGACAGGCTGGGAGAATTCACTGCAGGAGCAATTTCCTCCGCCACCCCCGAGGGCAGCAGGCTGGCTCTGAGGTTCCCTGTCATTGTAGCAGTCCATGATTTTGAGGCAATTTAGTGCATTAAGGAGTAAACTGGTGTGATGGAAAGGGCTAGGGAGTTTCAGAGATCTGTGTTCAATCCTACAATTTACAGCTATTTAGTCTTGGAAAAGTCACTGTAGCTTTGCTAAGCGTTATGGAAAAAAAAAGAATCTAGTGCTCATGCTGCAAGGTTGCTGTGAGGATGGAAGAGAATGTGTGAAAAATGGTGAGCAAAGAACTGGACATTCATTAATCAATTAGCAAA
This sequence comes from Hipposideros armiger, assembly GCF_001890085.2. Lineage (NCBI taxonomy): Eukaryota > Metazoa > Chordata > Mammalia > Chiroptera > Hipposideridae > Hipposideros > Hipposideros armiger. The sequence goes on from NW_017731514.1 coordinate 2,645,201, forward strand.
TGGTCACAGGTAGTAATGATGTTTTAATTGTGCTGATTTTTTTAGTTGATGATGATGACGATGGTGATGGTGATGAAGGTGATGGTGATGGCGATGATGGTGATGGTGATAGATATGATGAAGTTAATGAGAATGAACATTTGTCAGCAAGTACATCCTATCCCCAGGAAAATTGTACATTGGTTCCAACATCTCAAAAGAGCCAGTGCTTTTTACTTTATAATGTAAAGAGTTTCTTGCACTTACCAATGTTAATGTTATTTTGGGTGTGAATATTCCACTCGATGCCAAACATCTCAGTGAAAACTGAAAATGCAGTCAAACATCGGGACGTGCTCAGACAACCAGATGCTGTGATATCCTGCCCACCGAGCACAAGTGTATATGATGGTTATTTTTTCCCAGTTTTCATTCTGTCGTTTGGCATTGGGCTGACTCGGGTGTTGTAATAATAGCTATCAAGAGGTATGAATGTGTACAAGATACTTGAAAAGAATTCAAAGAGAATGGCATATTGTTGCTGGGGCCTGAGACATTAAGAAAAAATGCAGGCAAGCAGCTCCTCTTGCATCAAGCTAAATGGTTTTTGGAGGCAGGGCTGGTGCGTCTGCTGGGTGCACAGTGTCTTTTCTGCACAGACGCTTAGGTGTGATACAGTCTAAAAATAGCCGTACTCGGGGTTGGGCTGTCTGGGGAATAGCTGTTGGACTCTCAGCTGCTGCAGCTACGAAAAGCAATATGCGTTTTGGAAAGGTATTAGGCCTGGGTTTTGTTCTGCCAGTGTTGCTTCAAATTGTCTCTCCTGGAACAAACAGTGCCTGCCAGTCCTCCTCCCCAAGCACAGGCAGAGGGGAGAAATGGGGGACGGAGGGGCTTCCAGGCAGATCTTGACCGGGAGCCACACACCTGCTTGGGGCACGTGCCCGAGGGCCTGACTGCAGGTGCGCAGCTGGGCATTTGCGCCGGAGAACCCGAGCATGGGCGCGTGCACGCGTGCGCGCGCACACACACACACACACACACCCGCACGCGCGCGCACACACACAGCTAAGTGAAAATTCCCAATTCATTGCTCAAAATACACGGATAATTGGCAAATCTGAGATTTCTACATTTCCAAAAATGTTTTGTTTGAATTGTCATAAATGTGCAATCATATTCTTTCAATGTAATGTTTGCACAGAAAAAACAACAAATTAAAAAACCCTTTAAACCCGTGAAAGTAAAAATCAAGCTCACGTACTGAATACGATACTGTAAATAAAGCTCTGAGCAGAGGCCCTGGCACGTGACGGAAACTCACTCAGTGCTTGGTCCTATCACCTTCCCTGGCACCACCTCTACCACTACCTTTATCCATCTGAGAAAAACCCGTGGGTTCAGAATGGCGAATGGATGTGCTGACAGCCCGGGCGTGGACACACAGACCGGCCCCAGCAGGAGCCTCAGCACACGGTGACTGAGCCCTCTGCAGCTCGGGGGAACCCAGGCCTCATGCGTGAGTGGGGAGGGGGTGGCCGGCTGACCACGGCTGGGGCTCTGGCAGCCGTGCGCGGTTGGGAAGCAGCACCTGCCTAATTGGCTGGCTGTGGCGACTCTTCCCAGCGTCAGGGGACAGCCTGATGGGCGGCTGTTCTGTGAATCCTTTGAGCTTTAATCTCAACATGAAACAAAGGGTTCCTCTGATTTTTTTTTCTTCTTACTGAATTGATGAGCTGACGGGCCACTTTTGTACTATTTGTGGCCGTATTTAGACAAAGGTGGGTGTTAACTTCCAGTTCCCTCAGACGGAGCCTGAGCCAGAGACCCAGACCAGCCCTGCTGGAGGGACTGGCAGGACCGGGAGGGAAGGGCAGGGAGGCGGCACCAGGACGGGCCTCTGGGAGGAGCTGGGCGGGTCGGTGGGCACTGCAGTCCCTTTCCTGCTCAGCCCCTGCCTGGACACGGCGCGTCATCCACGGCGGATGTCAGGGTCGGCACTGTCAATAGACGGGGGTTCGGATGCCAGCTGCTGGGACCCCGACTGTACTGTCGACCCCCCATCTGTGGAAGAAATGAACCCCAGGTACAGAGAGGTTCAAGGGCACAAGCCACCTCGGCCGGACGCCAGGTTCCCAGCCTTCCCACGCGCCTTTGCCGAGGCCCCCCTCCCCCACCTGCACCCCACTTTTGCAGGGTCCAAAGGGGAAGCCAGTCCCTGGAAGCACTGCCTTCCGGCCTGAGCCCGCGCTCCTTCATGCGTTCCTGGGCGCCTGGCTCACCTGAAAGCCGGTCCTGAGGCCGC
>NW_017731514.1:2652160-2653865 GCF_001890085.2 Hipposideros armiger
CTGCTCTCTGCTGACAGTCTCGGACGTGGTGCTGACCGCTGCGGTCCATATTGGGGTCCAGGGGAGCCTCGCAGCCCCAGCCAAGCCCCATTCGCCTTTTCAGAGGCAGTTTCCTCATTTGAAAAACTCAGACCAATCGGACTTAGCTGCCTCACAGGCTTGCTGCAAAGCCGCACAGAACTGCAACTCCTGGACACAGACGGGAGGGGTGGCCATCCGGCTTTTATGTCTGAGGAAGCCACATTCCACATCCTTGATGCCCCGTGCGGAAACCGCAACGCAGTGCGGACCAATCAGTGCTTTGTAGACAGAGACTTCTGTGCCCTAACTTTGCCTTCTGGGTCCTGCCTCCCAAGAATACAATTATTTGGGGGTCTTCAAGGCTATTTCTAAATGTAAGAATAAACGTTGAGAATAACATCAGCATACTTACTAACTTCATGAGAACACAGCTGCATTTAAACCAGCTTAGCGAGCGAGACCTGCTTTCCTCCATCTCGTTTTAGAAAAAGAAGGAAAGTCAAAACGAAGTGGGATTCATCCTGCTACGCCCTCCTCAGAGGACCAGGCCAAGGTGTGCGGCATCCTTGCTGGACAGGGTGCTGGGCGAGCCGGGGAGCGGGACCAGGAGGTACTGAGGGTCAGAACAGGGGCCTGTGTGGGGGAGGCATCTGGGGTCCTTCCTACCTAGGACGATGGGAGCCCATGAAGATGGCATTGTCTGCATTTTAGAATGACACACGGCTGCGGTGTGGTGACCACATAAGAGGAGAGGGCCATTGAGGTCACTTGGAGGGGACAAGATCAGTGGTTCTTAAGTAAAATAACGCAATAGAACAGAAAACATAGGAGTAAATGTGTAGTTACAGTAAGTATTTCGTATTTTTATGTATGTACACACACAAGCACGGTTTGTGTGTTCGCTGTCTGACACGGGTGCAAGGTGTCCTTGGTTCGTGAATGACAGGCTGTGTGTCTGGTGACTGCGCTCTAGAGGGCGCTGTGCTGGCCCAACGACCCAGCCTTCCAGATGGCATATGTCCTCCTTGCCTGAAGTGGCCTCCGCCCTGCCTTCCAAAAGCTATGTCCATGGTGGGTCTTCTCGCTTAGGTACACATTGAAATCCTGTTTACTTGTCACCTCTGCAACCAGGCTGTGAGCTCGGGGCCCGGGCTCTGCTGGGTCCCTCTTCCTTCCACCCCCTCCACGCCCGCTGAACGGAGCTGTGCGTCTGCACGCCCTTTCCCAGGTGTTACATCGTTTGGCCTTTACACCATCACCTCTGGGTACAGGTGAGAGAGTGACGCTTTGTGCAGGGGGATGGCTTGCCCAAGGCCAGGTGGCTGATATGTGACCGAGGGAGACTTGGTTTTCATTTCCGTCCTGTGCGTGGGGGTGCCTGGCACTTACCTCACGGTAGAAGTGGCCATTGTGTACGAGGGCTTCTCAGCCCACAGTGTGGGGCCATCCTGGGACTGGGCGGTGCCTCCACACCCCTCCCCGCTGTGACCAGCAAAAGTGTCTCGAGGCATTGCCAGGTGTGTCCTGATGGAGAGCCACTGCTCTATATAATAATTTGCCGGAAGTTACACATTGTGAAGCTTTAATAGAATATAAGAGAAAGTTCTTTCTTTCACCCCTGTCCCCCAGTTCTCTGGCAGCTGTTGTAACCAGTTTCTTGCTTATCATGACAGAAATAGTACAC
>NW_017731514.1:2653953-2662928 GCF_001890085.2 Hipposideros armiger
CACACACACACACACACACACACGGTCACTGCATTTCTCTCTCTCTCATAAAACAGGCTTTTCTGTATCTTTTGCATTTAATGATCTGTCCTGGACGTCCATCGGTACACGTGGAGACGGACAAAATCATGGCGGAGAAGGCTTCATAGAACCTCTGTGTGATGAAGAGTTTACCTACCGAAACGGAATTAAATACACTTAAGAGTGTTTTCAGCATCTTCAGAGTCAATCACATGATCTTCTCGTCTGACCAAGGGATATGAAGAGTTACGTTATTTCGTTCTCTAAACACTGGCTCATCAGTGACTTCCTGGAACAAACCCCAGAGGGCCTGTCTGGTGGTGCGGCTGTTGGCTTTGTTACTGGACTGTTTCCTGATCCTTCACAGTTTTATAATGCGTTTCACATGGGTCTTACATTCTTAAGTGAGATTAGACTCTTCTTTCTTTGTGTTTTCGTCGTAATGTTTTGGCTTCGCTCTCGTTCATCTTCGTAAAAATAACCTAGAAGCTTCCTTTTTTCCCGTGTGCTTTGTCACCCTTTCAGTGGCATCGGGATTGTCTGCCTTCGGAGTGGGACGTCTGGAAACTGCCTGGGCCCGGTGCCTCTTTCTGTGCGTGTCGTTCTTTTACTTTATGTCTCTAATGATATATTTTTACTTCTGTTATTAGTTTTAAATGTTACCTTTCGATTCCAAACATATGGTACGGGATGATTGGAGTTTGCTTTTCCTACTTCTTAGCCCCCCACCCCACCCCCTCCCACCTTACTGCCTCTACGCGCGTATCATTTCTCTCTCGCTGTGACCGATCACGCCTGCCTGCTAGTACATGGTCACAATTGCCACACTTGTTTCGGTCTTAAGACTGGAGTGAAACAGTGTCAGCTGCCACATCAACCCTTTGTGCTGTGGTTTCTCTCGTTTCTCTCCTTTCTCACCAGGGTTACACTCCTTGAATCTTTGAATATTAAAAAATATTCGTCTCCTGCTGTGAAATTTGAATGCCAACCTAGTGGAGAAAACAAAAAGTCTTTGAAGATTTTATAGGTTTGGCTCTTTATCTCCCAGAATTAAATAATTCTGGGAGGCTCAGGCTAGTTAGAATTTTTTTCCCTTACAAGAACCTTGGTACGTTTTTTTCTGCATCACAGAACTCCTTTGTGATGATTAAACTCTGGTAATTTCTCTGGGCTGTCTCCAGGCGTGGACTGTTCCAGACCGTCCTCTTCCCCTGGAATATCGAGCCGCTTTGCTCCTTAGAATCAAGTCTCATTTTATTTTGTAAACATTTCCTTGAATTATGCCTGTGTCCCTTTTTCTCTTTGGTTGGGTTCTGCTGCCGAGGGACACTGATTACACTCCCGTCAGATCTTTTTGATTTTTTTCCTGCCTATTATTTCCCCTCTAAAAACCTTAATATTTTCCCTCCGTTCAGTTTTATTTCATTTTGTTTTCTCAGCGATGTGTGCCATCGCCTGCTTCCGGGACTGCTTGCTTTGCGGGAGAACCCCTTCCGGAGGCAAGCTCATTTCTGTGAGGGATGCCATTTGTCGCTCCCTCGGCCTCTCTGCGTCCCCAGCCGGGCACCATCTCCGCCCACACTGCCCCCTGTGGGTCTGGGGAGCTCTGGCTGGATCTGTGCGTTCTGGCACATTCAGTCCCTGGTTCTGATGTTCGCACCCGGATGACCACACTTTTCTGATCACCCTCCACCGGCCTTTGTCTCTCCCTGCGCCCTTCCCCTGGGCCTATCCACTCACATCCCCATGTGACAACTGACCCCATCCACACGAGGTGAGCACTGTGATCAGGTGAGCCACTCATTCTGATCCCCTGGGTCTTTCCTGGCGTCTGCACAGAAACCCCACATTCCGGGACCCCCCTCAGTCCTGGTCAGCCTGGTGCGGAGTAAACGGTTCTGGTGAGAGAGTGTGCGGGGGTGTTCGGGGCCGAGTTCGGGGCCAGCCGGACCCTCTCTGGCTCCCAGTAAAGCACTTGATGAGCGAGGCTGTTTGCTTAGGTGTGATTTAGAGGCACAGGGGGATTGGGACCCTTTCTTAGGGCTCCACAGGTTTCTATGCCCCGATTCTTATCTGTCTTTTTCTATAACATCTGTCTGTCTTCCTAAATTAACAGCACTGGTATAATTTGTTTTGTACTTAAAATATGCCAGTTCTTACAACTCCAGAAGACATTTTCCTCAAGATTTTGATATTTACTATGGTTAAAAAAAATTTTTTTTAAGTGTAAGCCATAAAAGTCCCTCTTTCTCCCCAGTGAGCTATGCATCTGGTGGCACACAAGAAAGGCCAGTCCAGGCAAAGCGTGGTCAGTAGCTCAGAATTCCAGGCCCTAAATTTCCTTCTTGTCCTAGTAGTTTAAAACCACAGCGGGGATGACTTTACAGTTCTGCTTTTTTATATGTAAGAAGGATGTCAGGGAAGCAGAGATGGCCGGGATGGCGGTGGGGGTGGGGGTGTTGCGACACTATGATGACAAAGTTATGGTGGAGATAAGGGTCTTGTAGATGATGGTGAACCTGACATTGAGGGTGTTGAAGGTGACGGGGTCATGTCATAACCTGTACCCTTGAGCTGTGCTAGTTCCTTGATAGAAATTGCCGGAACATGCAGTACCTGGAGACTGCCAAGAATTGTGTGATAAAAGCCTTCTTCTGCAGCCTGACAAAACCAAACGGCTGAAGAAAATCACGTGCAATGAAGTCCAGTGACTGGCCAGGAACGGGTGAAGCAAAGGCCCACCTCTGCCAAGGTCACAGCCGTAAGCAGCCCTCCCATCCTTCAGAGGGCGCTGAGGGTTCCTGTTATCCTGGGATGTCCTGATGTGGCTTAGTTGTAGAAAGGGGTTAACCTGGGGCGGGAAGCACTGCTAGTGAGCAGGCAGCCTTAAGCTGTCCTTTATAAATCAACAGGCAGAGATTTAAGTGTGATTGCCAGGCTCAGTTTGGCCCCACAGCTAATGAAACCATAAAATACGTGATTGATTAGAGGAATGTTTGCGAAAGGTTAATTAGTTTGTTTTTCTTTTGTGTTCAACAGTGGAGGCCGTGGCCTTGAGGAAAAGCGCCAGCCACACATTGTGGTTTTCTGAAGACCTCCGATCTGGAACACTCCACCTGAATTAGCCCAAAACACAGATTCTGTGTCACCAGAATGCAGGCAGGTTGTCCACAGAGAGACCACCTGGGGCCACGCCCCCTTTTGACTATCTTGCATCCTTGGCTCCTTTCCACCTTCAGGCCTCCAGGTGTTTGCTCTGACCCGAATGCAGTGTCCTGCCTTAAAGGGTGGGGGTTTGGGCCACACGTTTCTATAAGACGTCGTATAATTACCCGGATTTGGAATTTGTGAGAGTCTCACCATGCCTCATGCAATAGCACAGCCCATGCCATCAGGACACAGCCCAGATCTGTCTGCTGCTTACATGGGGTTTGGGTCCCTGCCATGTGGTTTTGGTGCCCTGTGGGAGGGACACCCTGCTGCCTGGATCCTTGCCTGATCTGCGATGCCACTAATGGAGATGACACTGTTTTGCTGTGGACCCAGGTCACGCTCCAAACCACCATTGACTGTTCCTGTTCCCAGATCATGGTCACGTACACAGAACAGCTATTTTAGGGATGAGCTGGTTGGATATATCCATCTTCCATTGATGACTCAGTGCCAGCCACCCTGGTGTGTGCCCACTTTATATAAACGTTGCTGGCCCCTCAAACTGTGTTTGGCTAAAAATTCTTAGTTTATTCCCCGTTTAAACATCATTGTTTTTGCTTGCTGTTGGGAGTAGTATCTGTCAGGCTTTAGTAAGGAAAACAAAAGCGGTTGGAGGGGTTTCAAGCAGGTGTTGAAATCAGGAAATTGTATGCTTTTCAGGCTGCTGGAAGGGCTGGGGGTCTGAAGTTCAGGAGAAGAAAACGTTGGCTAACAGCAGCTCCGCGGGCATTAGCATTGCCATGAAGCCACCACTGCGACCTCAGCTGCCTTTAGCCCGGATGGAATTCACAGCAACGTGCCCTTCCGGCTTCCACTCGTGCATCCATCCACACACCTGTCTCCATTAGAGGAAGGGGATGGTGTCTGTCTGCTCTCCAAATCTCACCTGAGTGTCTCTCATTGGCAGACTCCTGGAAGCCCGTGGGCCAGGCAGCGTGGGCCGCGTGGCTTCCAGGGTCCAGCCCACAGGAGGGACCTTGGGACTGTGGAAGGGGTGAGTGTCCACAGAAAATACGGGCACAATGGGGAGTCCCTTCACCTTTTGGATGTGCTGAGGAAGCACTGGGTCCCAGGAAGTCCTTGCTTCGTTTCTAAGACGTCCTGAGGGTTAAAGCCACCATCTGGCTATGTGGACACACAGAAGGTGAGCCTACAGAGATGTAACGTTCCTCAGTTAATCGACACGACACCCTGTCCCACTTGAGAAAAATAGAATATGGCGTCCATGACCATGACTGAGGCTGGCGTACCCAACTATCACTACCTCCTCATGGTCTTCATCATCGTCATCACCCCACCTCCTGTGTGTCAGTCTGCTCTGTGTCATTTGGGTGCGTTATCTTGAGTCTTGAAAGGTCACTGGTTGTGGAGGATGCTGTGATATCACACAGGGCTTTTTGACAGGCCGTCCAGGCCCCACCCCCACCCACCCCTGCTGCTGTGATCAGGAGGCAAGCAGCCCATAACTTCTCCCTGTTGCTGGCAAATTGCGCTCAGTTTACAGAAGTGGCCACCCAGGAAGCAGAGTTTGAGGAGGGGATTTGGGTCCTGGCTCCAATCTCCAGCTGGGGGGTGACAAGGACTCACTGCCCAGGAGGTGGGGTGTCATTAGTCCCTGGCACGTGTGGACGGGGACCCAAAGCAGGTGGGAGGGTTGCACTGGCCCAGGTGGCATCTCTGCTGCAGTGGGGCCTGGAGAGGAAAGGTGGGGACTCCTGACAGGGTATCCTACCAGGTGCAATTAAGCATCTGGACCCCCCTGAACCCTGAGTCTGTAGAAGTGGTTCACCCCGCTTTGTGTTCCCCATTTTGGGACCTCAACTGAGCAGCTGCCTTACATGTAGAGTTACCAGATTAAATGAGGCTGCCCAGTTAAACTTGAATTTCCCATCAGCAACAAATACTTACTTAGCGTAAGGGCGTCGCGTAATTAAACGGTAATGGCGGCACAGGTCGGAGATAATGCTCAGCGGCTCCAGCGTGCCCACTCGGCCGGCCCGCGGCTCTTCCACAGGCTGCTGTCATGACCGTTCTAGAAGCTCCATTTAAGGCTAGTGCTCTTTTAAAGGAAATATAAATGTAAAAATCAGCCCCTGATGGCACGTATCATGCATTTGATCACTACTGAAGATAGTATTATGTTTCTCTGCTGATTCTGAGTTTTCCTTTTAGAATGACCAGCTCATCCTCTGTTCACGTTCCAGTTTGGGTTGTTATTTTATTCTCTTGTTGGTTTTTCAGAGCACTTTACGTATTGAGGACATTAGCTGTTACATACTGTTATGACATTTTTAGTTTTGTTGTTTTTCTTTGAATTCTGTCTGTTTGTTTTGCTACAAATTCTGTCTTTGTAGCAAAATTTGTTTTTAAACCTGGATGCAGTCTAATATGTAAACCTTTTCCATAAATTTATTTGCTTTCTTTTGCTCTTAAAGATCTGGCTTTCCTTGAGATGAGATAAACAGTCTCCTGCATTTTGTTCTAAGTTTTATGATTTTATTTCCTCTTGTCCGGTTAAACTCTTTAAGCTATCTGAATTTACTCTGGAATACGCTGTGAGTTGGGGTTGCACTTGGTTGATAATCTGAATGCTTACACATCACATTTTCTTGGCTATTTATCAAGTCAGCTATCTCCTGGCCTGAAAATTATGCATTTCCTTAGATCTGTTTCTGGAAGGTTTATCCCTTTTCACGTCTATACTTGCACTACTGCCATATTTTTAAAAATGTTTTGAATAATGAGAAACCTTATATTTGACGTGAAAATCTCTTTTCCCTTGGTCTCCTTTTATTTTTGCAGTACTTATTGGCTATTCTTAGCTGTTTATTTTTCTGGGTAAATTTGAGGATCTTTTTGTCAAGTTGTAGAAATGTTCTAATGGGATTTTGATTGGAATTACATCCGATGCGTAAATGAACTTGGAGAGAATTTAGCAGAAGCTGGATGAGGAAGCGTCTATGCAGAATCTGCCTTTGATGTTGGTCTCGGCTGCCACGAGGGCTCTGGGCAGAGTGTCTCCCTTCTTCTCCCTCTGGGACCAGATAGGGCCCCGCGCCCATTAGGTCCCTCGGTGTCAGGCGAGTGGGTGCATGGTCAGCCTGCTAGGACCTGGGGGCCGATGCTCTCCTGGGGGCTCCCACCCCCGACAGCCTGCTCTGGTCCCCTGGAGTTGGAGCGTGAGTGAGCAGGTGACCTGAGGTCGTCTTCTTATTTCTCAAGAAAGTGGTGGGGGACTCCTCAATGCTTTGTGAGCGTCTCAGAAGTTAATCCCTGCAGGGAGATGGTAACCCATGGCAACCAAGGGAGAACGCTGGGAGGAGAAGGTCCTTTAAGTCCCGAGGTCACCTGGCTGGTGGCAAGGTCCCCAGGACCTGTCTCCGGCCTTGATCTGTGAGCATCTCTTATTCACTAAGTGACAGGCTGGACCTTGGCTGCCCCTGAAAGCTGGGCCATCAGGAGTTAAGCCTGGTGCTGTAGAAAGCCTGAACACCCCTGGTGAGATTACCTGCGGGGTCCAGGTTGGCAGAGCTCCCGGCAGCTGACGGCTCTTCACAGATTGAATGGGCTCATTTTCCCCCTGCTTTGATGCTCAGTTGACATGCACAGTGTCCACGCCCCAGCAGAATCGTTCTGCCAGCAAATTAACGCCTCAGCAAGTTTTCAGCCAGGAACCCCTGGCCAGGCCTCACTCGCCCGTGGGCCCCGCCCCTGCCTGCCTCGGTTTCCTCCTCCGAGACCTGGTGAAGGCTAGTGCCCAGCAATCTCCCGTTCTGGCCCCTGGGAGCTTCTGCTGCTGCCGATAACGGAAAGCTGCCTTATCACGTTGGAGGGCATTTCTCCGTCTTCCCAGCAGAGACTAACACATCTTCAAAACCCAATTTTCATCTTCCGCCCACCACCCCGGCCCTTCGGGGACTTTGAAACACCAATGCTTTGAAGAAGAAAGCCGCCTGTCTCTCCCGGAGAGAAGTCCTTCATCGAGCTCCTGTGCTCCCATCTGCCCTGAGATGTTCCGACATATTTTTGATCACCACGGTGATGTTAAGTATCCAGCCCAGTGATCCTTCTGATTTTTATTGACTTTGCTTCTTTTCAGTTTGAAGTAGGCATCAGATTGGGCAAGGGAGGTGGGGGAGGAGACGCTTTTCCTGGGATCGGATGAACTTAACTTTGGGCAGACTCCTGCATTGATAATCTCACAGCTAAAAATTGGCTCCCAGTCCCCTGCAGTCACCAATCATTGTGATGCAAATTTGACAGAATAGAACCACAGGTGTCCTGGCAGCTGGAAACCAGCCTGCATTGGAGTGGGGAGAGATGCCATCCTGGGCATTAGGGAGCCCTGTTCCCAGGTTGAGGAGCAGGGAGAACACCCTTCTCTGTCAAACTGTCAGATTACTCAGCCAGGGGGACATGCTAGGCTCCCAGCGCCTCTCTCTTCAGTTGTCTGCTGGGGCAGGCGGCCAGTCGCTCTGTTCCCTGCCCACCTGTCCACCCCTCGCAGGGCTGACTCTGCCAGGGAAGATGCCCAGGCAGGCTGAGCTCACTTCCTGGGAGGAGGAGGTGGAGGGAGGGGTCCTCCAATGGCCGTGAAGGCGCCCTGCGCTGACCGGCCTCTGCAGTCCGCTCTGACGGGCAGGAGGCTGCCTTTGTCACCAGGGTTGCTCCGTGAATAAACATGAGCCGACAGATGATTTCATCCCATCAGCTTTGGCTTCTGCGACTTCCTGACAAATGTAACGCGCTGACTCTGACGGGAGACTTTTTGCTTTGTGTTTGAATTTCACATCATTAATTACTTTCCTTCCGTCTAAACTTAGTGTCATTGAATGTCTGGATATTCAAAGATGTGTCTGAGAATCCATTTTTAGCATAACAAATGCAGTCAGAGACTCTGAGAGCTGGGAGAGGCGTGTGGAGTCACCCAGTCCGCCCTGCAGCTAATACATGGGGAAACTGAGACCGGGAGTGACTGCGTGGCCTGACCAAGGCCGCCTGGCAATCGAGAGGCTTGGTTTCACCTTCTGAGCGTTACACCAATGAGGGCCAAGCAAGGCATTCTGATCTATCCTTCATTCATTCATTCGCTCATCAAACAGCCTGGCAGAGGTCCGTGCTGTAGGCTCACATCTTGTGAAGACGGGGACGCTGCTGAGATAAATGCCATCTGTGTGTGACGGTCAGAGGCCGAGGCCGGACTGAGAAGTCGTGAAGCGGATGGAGGCAGCTTTGAACGAGGCCTCTGAGAGGGGGCAGGGTTTCCACGGGCTGGAGCTGACAAGGAGGAAGGATGGCGGCTGAGACCAAAGCCTGGTGCTTAAAAGTTACACAGAGTGAGCACCCGTCAAAGGTGAACTCGCCTCTCTGGACAAGAAGCTGGAGGGGAACCTGGGAAAGGCTGCTGAAGCCGGCCGCAGACGCGGACACCACATCGTGAACCCTGAAGGACGGCGAAGCCCGGACCTGAGGGTCGTCCTCTCCAGCAGGCCGAAGGCGTTCCATCTCCACAGGGCGAAGACACGATGAGCAAGTGGTGTCAGAGCCTGGGCCCCGCTCAGTAGTAATGACGTGTCAACCAAGTGCCTCCCTGAAGACTTAATTCGGCACGTGTTGGCTGCTAGGCTGCATCCAGGGTGGGGTGGAAGGTCATCCTTTGGCTTTGGGGCCCCACTGTCACCCCTGCCCGCCCAGCCCTGGCTGGTGGCTCAGTCCACAGGAGGCCTTTGCCCTCCCCCCCC
>NW_017731514.1:2666393-2670114 GCF_001890085.2 Hipposideros armiger
TTTTTGTAGACAGTTTTCCCCTTCAGCGTTGCATGTCTGAACCCCACTGCCTTCTGCACATATTGTTGTGTATTTCTATTGACTTAACTTAGTATCGTTATGAAGTGCCTCTCTACTCTCCAGTAATGCTTCTTATCTCAAATTCTACTTTGTCTTACGAGGACTATATCAGCTTTCTATCGATTAGCGTGTGCGTGGTATAGCTTTCTGCAACGTTTTTAATTCCACGTGCAGCTCACGCACAGTTGTTCTTCTCTTCCACACATGCGTTTCCTAAGCCACGAGTATTTGAGTTTGATTTTGTCGTTGTCTGATCATTTTGTCTTTTATTTAGAGGACACGGTCCTGTTACATTTAACATAATTTCTGACGTATTTTTAAATCTGAATGTATGTTACTATTTATTTTCTATTTGTTCCATTTATTCCTTGTGTCTTATTTTCACTTTTCATTCTTTTTTTCTTTTTTACTTTTCATTCTTTTTGACATGTGATCATGATTATCTGGTCATTTTCACGGCTGCAGTTCCTACCTGTACCAGTTTTTCACTGCACATTCCTTACGATTCTTTCATTGCTTACATGGCGGATTGGTACATTAGAGACACAATCTGAAATTAGTGCTTTGCCATCTCCATGACCATGTGAAGATGGGCCCTGCCTTGGTCTGGCCGGCGGCAGCATGTGCACGTGTGCGCACAGCTCACCACGGCCCTGGCCTGTCCTCACGTCCCCCCTTCCCTTCCCGCAGTTTACAGATGAGGCTTGCGCTTCACACCGTCCCCTCGTGACCAGCCCCCACTCCTCACGTGATCTCTGGAAGCTAATGATCCCGTCACAGCAAGGGCACCAGGCAAACGATCTGAAACCAAGAGCTGAGGGGGTTCTTGCTAAGTGAGGGAGAGCTGTCCCCTGAGCGAGGGGACTGCCCATCACGCGTGGGGCTGGGAAGCCAGGGGCTCGGGCACTGGTGTCCTCCCGGGTCTGGGCCACCTTGGCCGCGGGTGCCTGGTTTGTGGAATGAGGCTGCCGCCGATGGCTGTCATTCAGAAGTGTGGCTGCTGACAGGAAATTGTCAGCTGACGAGGATGGGCTCAAATCACTGGGCACTTACCTACTGCCATGGCGGAAGAGCAAGCAGTCCTCGCTTTGCTTGAATTTGGAGGGCTTCTGTGCTCATGTTCGTCACATGCTTGAGGAAACCGAGGCTCAGGCAGGTGAGTAACTTTCCTGGGGTTACGCACTAACTAGGTGGCATGTTAGTCTCGCCCCCGGGCGATACCAGGTACGTGCTTTCATACGTACACATCATCAGCGGTGCTTCTGCTTTGCAGGTTCGTGAGGAGCTGTTTGCCACACTCCCCGCCTCTTGGTCCACTGTCCCCATTACTCCCTACAAGACCCTTCACCCCAGACCCTTCCCCCCGGCAGAGTCCTTGTTTCTAATGTGTTTTCACCTGTCCCCGCATAGTTGTGCAACTTGAAAAATTGAGTTTTCAAGAGCTGTGCACCCTCCTTAAGTTTCTATACGTGGTATTGTGCTGTGGGTCTATTTCTGAATTTTGTCTCTTAGCAGTGTTTTAAAGAGCCACCTCCATCTGGTGTGGGTCTCGAACCTTTGCCTGTAGCATGCACGGGGCATATCCTACCCATCCCGTTCCTCTCGTCGGGGACACCTGGCTAGTTTCTGCGCCCGCTGTCCTTCCCCAGACTGATGAATTTCACCCAGGAGTGGCATTGCTGGGTCATAGGGACACCACAGTCAATTTTCCGAGCCATAGCCAATTTGCTGTCCCAACTGGGGGGCAGGCTCTGCCCACCAGCATGCCCGAGGGTGTCATTTCTCCATATCTTCACCTACTGTCCTAGGCCCTTTGGAAGTTTTGCCAATTGGAGGGAGGTGGGAGAACTGTAACCACTACTGTTCCAGTCTGCACCTCAGTGGTTCCTGGTGAGGTGGGCGCGTCTCCCTCAGGTGGGCNCTCCATCTTCCTTGGACAGCCCCCTGCCCCGTGGGTCGGCCCCCAGGGCCTGGGGCCTGCGCTGGGCTCGCCTCCCTGGGGCTGCAGGGTGGGAGGTGGGCTGAGCTGTCCAGCCTTCCTGCCCATCCGAGTGAGCTCAGTTCTTCCTTGTCCCCAGGAAGGGTTGGAAGGGGGACTCCAGCTGTGCAAGGAGATGCGATCCTGCAAACAGCCTGGCCTCTCTGAAGCTCCCTTCTCTCTGCAGATGGGTGCATGGCCTTTGCCTGGGCCCTCTGTGGGCTCCCTGGGATCGTGGGTGCAGTCACCCCCATTCACCGGGCACCTGTGTGGGACGCGGGGGCGGGTGGCACAACGGAGGGGCATGTGGGGAAGGCCTCTTTCCACTTTGCTCACTGCCCTTCGGAGCAGAGGCGTCTGTAATTATCGTGTCTCCTTATGAAAAAGACGCGCTTTCTCTGTGTCCAAGCTCTTGTTTTTGAATTTTTTATTGTATCTGAGATAATCAAGCAGAGGCTGCCCACCAGCGAACAGATGAACCCTCGCCCCGAACTCGGGAGCGGGCTGTCCCCCTCTCCTCTGGGCCTCAGATCTGCAGTGAGAAATGAGGGACACCAGCCGTCCATGGGCGCCTGGCTCCTGCAAGTGGCCGATGCCCTTGGGGACCGTCCCCACACAGGACCCCGGAGATGGCCGCCTCTTCCCCAGGTGTTACAATTGTTCTTCCTCCCTGATGAGGTTTGGAAAGTAATAAAGAAATGTGCCCCAGGAAACAAGATTACAGGATTAAGGCAGGAACGACAAGAGCCGGCCCTTGATGTTTGGAGAGGCTCCTGATGACCTGCAGGCAAATCCTTCCTTTTACTTGTCACTAAGGGGCTGTGCAAGGTCCTCGTCCCTCCCAGTGCTGTGATGAGCAGAGCTAAGTAAAGTGCTTTCCGGAGGGAGAACCAGGACTCGGCCTGGGGGGCCCTGTCGGGAGGAGTCCCATTTGCGCTGTCTTATCGGGAAGTTGGGAGACCAGGCCCGAGGGGCTGGGAGTAATTAAATTGTCTCTAATTGGAACATTCCATAACGCCTTCGCACACGGAGCTGCAAGTTTCTGTAAGGCCTTCGCACAGGAGCTTAATTACCAGCCCATCCTGGTCCCCTCCGTGGGAGCCGTTGAGAAGACCAGAACCTTCTCAGTCGGGAGAGGGTTTGCAGAAGCGAGATCGGTGGTGGCTTGTCTAACCTCGGGAGGCCGAGGAGATGGTCCTGAACTGTGAGGGCCGGAGAGGAACCCAGGCAGTTTCCCAGGCGAGGTGCTGCCGTGCACCGTGAGTCTGACGGGGGTGGACAGCGGGCTGGAAGGGCGAGCATGTGGAGGCTGAGACCCGCTGAGGAGCGGGACTGAGTGTGTTTGAAGACTGTTAATTTTCTACTGCTGCTTCCAGAAATCACCACAAACGCTGTGGTTCAAAACGCCCCAGATTTCTTATGTTAACAGTCCTGGAAGTGAAAGTCCAGCGTGGGGGGACAGGGCTGCGTTCCTTCTATGGGCTGTGGGGGCTCCTTTCCTGCCTTTTCCAGCTTCTGGAGACCACCGGCACCCCTTGGCTCCTGGCCACGTCCTCCGTCTTCAAAGCCAGCAGCACACATCTTCCAGTCTCTCCGTCTCTCTGACGTGTGCTTCCACCATCACATCCTCTCTGACCCTCCGTCTTCCTCCCGTGAGGGCCCTGGGTGACACTGGAGCCGCCT
>NW_017731514.1:2676163-2679461 GCF_001890085.2 Hipposideros armiger
GCTCAGGTGGGCACATCTCCCTCAGGTGAGCACGATCTCCCTCAGATGAGCATGTCTCCCTCAGGTGAGCACAGTCTCCCTCAGGTGGGCGCGTCTCCCTCAGGTAGTGGTCATTCAACTTTCCCCTGGTAGGACGTGCCTGTTGATGAACCACACTCATTTACAAAATCTAGTGTCTCTATCTTGTTGGCTTTCAATAACACCATGAATATACTAGATGCCCATTTCTTGTTGCTTTTTTAAGAAGTGGCTTTCCCCCCCAATCTGCCACCTATTTGCTCTAGTAATGCCTTTCTACCTGGAACCCACATTTTCACTGTGGTGGTGCAATACGTTTATTTCTGCCTTAGACTTAGAATCTTTGGGTAAGACGTGCATGTGCAGTTCAGGATAGCGTGTTCTCCAACAATTTATTCCATTAGCTCTGTCGTTATACTTTCTGCATTTGGGTTTTAACCAATCGAGAGACCCTTCTCCTTAGGATGCAAGGGCGGTTCCGTGCTGTGTTTGGTCCATGGGGAGCGCTAGGTTACTCAGTATCGTCTATTACAGAAATCTGTTCCTTTCCTATTGAAGTGTGATGTCACCTCTCCTATAAAACAGGTCCCCGCGCACACGTGGGTCTGCTGTTGACCTTTCTGTCTTCTGCTACTTGTTGACTTAATGTTTCTACACCCAAACCACATTTGAAAAACGGGCATGTTGTAGCGTTTCTTCATATCATGCAGGCCAGGCTCCCTTTCATTCTTCTCCCTCTTTCTGAAATTGATTTATTTTTTTTTTACAGATCTTTATGCTTCCATAGAAATGTTAGAATAAGATTGTTGAAGTTTACAGAAATTTCTCTTGAAAAACCTTTATTGGGGAGTCATGAAAGTATGGTTTTCACGGAGAATTAGAAATGCCGTCTCTCAAAGTGCGAAGCTATCCCACCATGGAATATGGTACATTTTCCCTTTATTCTGATCTTCCTTAATACCTTGAATGATTTATAAACCGTTCTCCATAAAGATCTCATGAATTCTTTACTAGGTTTATTCTTAGGCACATTGTAGGTTTTCTAGTTATCATAAATGTGATATTGCTTTATTACGATATGGGCTGGTTAGAAATTACCCATGTGAAGAAACACGTTGTGTCTTTGACATTGAAACTCTCCATTTTGTAGAACTCTTGTTAATTCCACTATCCTGTGTATTGATTCTGATGGGTTTTCTATTTAGGTGATCACGTCATCTACAGGTACGGATAACGTTCACTCTTCTTGATCTTTTCTTCCACCTCTCATTCACCTTTGTCTCACTTTCTCCTGGGCCCAGGTACTCGTAATCGTTGATGAATGGTTGCATTTTTGTTTCAGTCTGAAAGGAAGCAGGTCTCAGATTAAGCCACTGAATATGGCGTTTGCTGTAGAACTTGAGTGCGTAGTTGTTTGTTAGGTGAGAAAGTTCCCTTTTATTTCCAGTTGTCTGATATTTTATTTAAAAATATGTTGGATGTGTCCACATACTGTTTTTCCTTTGCTTCGACTGACCTAGTTAATATATTTTCTTTGTTTAGCTTAGTACCTTGAGGTAATAAACTATATTCATAAATTTTTCTGATGTGAAACCCTCTTTTCATTCCTTTGATAAATCTTGTTTATAATGATACATTATTTTTGACACAGTGTTAAAGGCAATTTGCAAGTATGTAAATAAGACTAGTCATAAATGAGATGAGCCTGTACTTTGCTTTTTGAAGTGGGTTTTTTTTTTTCCAGCTTTAGAATCAATCTAACACTAGATGTTTAAAATTCATGGAACCATCCTCTCTCTCATTACCTGGAACAACTTCCGGGCTGGGTAGACAGGATTCTCTCTTCTTGGAACCTGGGCTGTAAATTTCTGGTGGAGATTTCTAGGCCTAACGTTGTTGTTCTGTTTTGTTTCCCCTTGGGGGAAGTTTAATTACCATTGCAAATTTTAAACTGAAATTTCCTATTTCTTTTCACTGCAATGGGCACAGTATACTTTTTTTTTAGAAATTCATCCATTTTGCCTGTTTTCAGATTTATGCCTTTCTTTTTAAAAATCTCTGCGTTTACGTGGTTATTTTCTCTGTTGGAGTCTGTATTTTGTAAATTTGCATCTCCCACTCATTTTATTGATCAAATTTGCCAGATGTTTACATATTTTACTAATCTTCTACAGAATCAGCGTCTACTGTTGTTAATCGCCTCTGCTTCATTGACTTCTGTCCTTATCTGTCTTATCGGCGCGTTTCCTTTCTTCTTACTTATTTGATTTGCTTCTGCTTCTCCTTGAATTGAATTGAATGCTTAGCTCATTTCTTTTGTTTTTCCCTTACTTTCTGGTAAATATATTTAAACCCACGCAGCTATCATTATAGTGTGGCCTCGTAATTTTATAACTCTCTTCTGCTTTACTCTGTAGCTTAAAGTCTTTTTAGCAGAATGCTGTGTTTAGTGTTTAGACGTGTGATGTTTTATTTATTTTTGACCACCTTTTGTCGCTGGTTTCTGGTCTTACCGGGTATGCCCAGAATATGTGCTGCCTGCGTGGGGTGCTTTTCCCGTCTATTCACCGTGCGCGCTCGTAAAAGCTGCCCTCTGTGCACACACATATATTTTGCTTTGTGTTTTTTATTAATCTTGTCATTCAAATTTTATATGTATTTATGGTTTTTCGGTTTTGACTTTTTTTTTGTCCCTGTGATCTACCAGTTTCTAAGAAGGCTTTGTTAAGATCCTGGACAGTAAATTTTGTTGTGTCTATTTTCCCTCGTAATTCTGTCAGTTGCTATTTTATGCATTGTGATGTGATATTTTAAAGGGCATATATATTCACAGCTACTATATCTTCTTGATCTATTATTCTGTTTTGTCAGAACGTAGCATCGCTCTCTGTCATTGTGTTGCACTTTTTTTGCCTTAAAATCTATTTAGTCTAATAATGAAAAGTGTTGCTTGTATTTTTACAAATTTCTTATTGACACAACCTTCGCAAACTCGCCATACACCAGCCTTTTAATGAGTTCATTCATTAACTTAGGTGGGTTTCCATACCCGCCTTTATTTCCTATTATAAATCAATAAGTCAGCACGCCAGATGGGCTCTTGGAACGGAGCGTCCGCTGTGGTGGTGCGTCAGGAATTAGCTTTCAGAGGCCGAGGGCTGGAGCTGCAGCTCTGGCCACCCCCAGGAAACGCGCCTCCTTCTGCCCGGTGCTAGGGGGTACGGATTTCTTTTTCAACTTCCTCCTTCCCTCCCTCTCCCTCTCCCTCTCCCTCTCCCTC
>NW_017731514.1:2679614-2697834 GCF_001890085.2 Hipposideros armiger
TCTCCTCTCCTTCTTTCCTTTCCTCTTTCTTCTCTTTCTTCCTTGACTTTTTCACTTTTTCTCCCCCTCCCCCCACCCCCAAACCGTAACACCCGCACATAGCAAAGGGCACAAAGCATGCGCACAGGTTGATAAACAGGTAAAAAGAGGCTCCCCTGAAGCCAGCACCCTGGTCATGAAATAGAAAGCGACCAGCAGCTGGAGTCCCCACGTGCCCCTCACTCTAGGTCACAACCGCCTGGCCGTCTGTGGCACTTGCATCCCTGCCTACCTGTCCTGTCGCCAGCCGCCTAGCTCTGCCCTGTTGTTTCACGTGGATGGAGCCAGTACCTGAGTTTCACGTGGATGGAGTCACACCTGGCTTCTTGTTTAGCTGAACGTTGTGCTTTCGCATATCCTCCATGCTTTTGCATTTGCAGTCCACTTGTTTTCAGCACCGTCCAGCGGCTCCTGGCACGGTTATGCTGCAGTTCCTGCACTCTCCCTCTGGTGGCCGCCGGTCCGAGGCCAGCTTCCGGCATCTGCCCACCAGGCTGCTGGGAGCAGTGTGTCTGGGAGGACGTGCCGACGAGCTTTTCCCAGAGTGTGTGCTGAGCAGTGAGCTGCTGGATTGCAGTCCTGTGTGCCTGCAGCTCTGTGTGCCAGGTAACATCAAACGCCTGCCGCAGTTCACACCCCCACCCTGTCTCCCACGACCAGGGCCGCGAGCTGCTGCTGTCCGGACACTGATGTCGCCAGACTTTTATTAAAAGGCTCATCAGTTTATGCATGCATTTCTCAACTTACTTTCCAACCCAGAGGGTGTGTGTTGGCAAGGTTTACTTTGCATTTCTCTGATTACTAATGATCGCATATCTGTCATACATTTGTTGCAGTTTTGATCCCGTCTTTATAGGCATCTGTCCCCATCTGAACATCCATTGTTACAGTTTGCGTTGTCATTGAAAAAACAAACCCAAAGACTTAGGTGAAAACCACAGAGGCACCCTTTGTCTCACCCCTTCCTCGTGCCATGGTCAGGGGGCGCCTTTGCCATCCGTGGGGAAGAATTCACGCTGTGCCATCGCAGTTTAGGGAAAGCGGTTTTAGCACAAAAAGCCGCTGCCAGCAGCTCTACGTCGCACCAACACCCCAGCCCCAAAGCTCGCGGCCTGAATCTTGAGTCCCGGTTCTGCAAATGTATGTACCACGTGAGTTGTGTGTCTCTGTCCCCTGCAGCCTCGAAGTTCCCATCTGAGAGAGAGAGAAACCCAAAGGCAATTTGAAAGGTGAAACTCCAGATAGCGGTGGAGCAGGTCGGGGACGCTGAGCGCTGCTGGGGGCCTGAGACCTTGCTTCCGGTCCTCGCTTTGCTGCTCACACACACTGACCTTGGATGGCCTTGGCCGGGGGGCTTGCCCGGCTGCAGAGCCGGGAGGGAGGACAAGCTGTCCTGTGAAGGGCATCCTGTCGTCACTTCCTGGGTCTCAGAAACGAAGCCCTTTTCTGTTTGCGCCACCTGCGAAGGCTTGGA
Organism: Hipposideros armiger; assembly: GCF_001890085.2. Taxonomy (NCBI): domain Eukaryota; kingdom Metazoa; phylum Chordata; class Mammalia; order Chiroptera; family Hipposideridae; genus Hipposideros; species Hipposideros armiger. The sequence goes on from NW_017731514.1 coordinate 2,681,128, forward strand.
GCGCCACCAGGCCCGGGTCTGCCAGTGCAGCAGGCACTGATGCGGTCCCCAGGCTGTGCCCGCCGCTGCACACGTGCGCTGGGTCACAGAAGAGTAGATGCTGGTCCTGCTGGCAGAAGCCACTGCCACCCCAGCGCCTGTGATGCAGGATGATTTGTTTGTGTCCGGGATTTGTGGTCTCGCAGCACCGAAGAGTGGAGACACGGACCGGAGAGGCAAAGTTTGCGGAAAAGGACAGTTTATGAGAGTAGAGATACAGCTCTCTAAAAGAGAGGGAGCATCTGAAACTGGAGTGCCCGCTGACTAGGGGGAAAGGCTTCTGTTTATATGCTTTTACTAGCCTATCTGGGGAGAAAGCTGGCGCCTGCTTGAACAGATTAGATTCATTTCCTTGGCCATTACAGCCTGGAGGAGGCTTTTAAAAAAAATAATCTAGTCGCCTTAGAGTGTAATTGGATAGTCTGTGAAAATTATCTTTAAGGCTGTGCCCATTTGGTCAGGGCTGAGGGCAGAGGCCTTGGAGACATGTTTATCTTTGCTCATCCTACCTGGGAATTTCTAACTGCCTAATTGTTACACTAACTCACCTGTCTTACCTGTCACTCCTCTGAATTGCTGAACTAGCCTCCAAGCAAGCCCCCAGCCTCCGGTTTTGCATTCCCCGTGTGTGCGCCTGTATGTGTGTACACAGCTACATGCACACATATACACAATACATTCCCACAATGCACACACACACACACACACGTTCACAGACACATACACAGATACACAGAATACACAGCCATGCATGCATACATATGCACAACACATGCTCACACACACGCTCACACATGCACATCTAACCTCTTTTACCTGGCATTTATAAAGTCAAGGGAATTTATTTCCTGAGGTCATGACACAGGAAGTGGGTTCAGCCACAGCTGTGGAGCTCTTGTCACGGAGGCCAGAGCCTTCCTGACATGCTGGGTGGACCAGGAAGCTGTACAATTACCTCTGTTCACATCAGCCGGCAGTCATCCTAGAGAATAGGTGTCAGGGAGCCTATCCTGAGCACGTGCGGGGCTGGCCAGGCCCGGGAACAGGCCACACACGGCCGGGGCACACCTGGCTCCACTGCCAGGCCTCGGGGAGGGGCAGCATCGGCTGGGTGGGTGCACAGGGCCCAGCCGCTGGGCTGCATTGAGGCAAACCACTGTGTGGTGGGTTCCCACAGCGTGAGGCTCCCCCTGTCTAGAAGCTCGGGCCCCTCACCTGCGACCTTCCAAAGGACACTGGCCTCTGCCCTCTGATGACCTCTGAGTCCCAGCCTCCTGCAGGCCCTCCTGCTTTGTGCTTCGAGAACGCCAAGCCACACACGTTTCCCCGAAGGCCAGTATCTTTCAGACGTCTGTGTCTTCATCCATGTTGTGCCCTACAAACTATTTATGTCATGAAACCCAGCTCCAGCATGGCCCCTCAGCAGTGAGCTTTGAGCCTGTACCCGGAGAAGCCGAGTCCGTAGCCCCTCCCCCGAGTCCCTGCACAAAGCTTCCATCTCCTCTCTGCCCCTTCAGCTTGTGCGTGGTCTCCACTCCGAGCTGGTGATGGGCACCTCTCCGCTGGCCTTCGATGCACCCCCAGCGCGGTGCCCGGGTCAGGAGGTGGCCTGCTGGGGGTGGGGGTGGCGGGATTCAGGACCGAGTCCAGAGCCATGGGGTAGCTCCGGCCGGTGCTGGGGTTCAGAGGAAGGACCCACCACTCTGACACGACACCTGACATGTGTTTTTCTCCAGCAAACTCCCGGTCTTGCTCTTTGCAGAGGGTGAAAGAACAGGAACGCAGGGTTTATACATGTGCTTACTCCCCTTGAATCTCAGCGGCTGCAAAGGAAGGTGTTTATTTTAACATTTAAACTGTAGCTGGCAGTGTCGCCGCGACGCCCTTCATGGCCCCCAGACGCCAGGTTTGCATTTTTCTGCAGTCTCCAGTGGAAAGTTTCCCTCTGCGACCGTGTTTTTCTCCATCAGCGACTGGCAGATGGTCTGGCTGTTCTGGACACCACGCAAAATCACTGATTTTGTAAGATTAGAAAAAGGAAACACAAAAGTCCCCCCAGATGGCAAGATGAAAGGGAACTCCTTGTCTCACCACCTGGCCAGGGGGCGACGTGTGCCATCTGCAAGAGGCCTCCTTGCAACTCTCTGCCCCTCAGGCAGTAGAGGGCTCAGAGCTCCTGTTCTGGGGGGCAGGGGAGCAGGACTGGACGAGCGTCCGCCATGGACCCTGGGCTCCTGGAGAGGGCAGGGCTGCGTGGAACCAAGCGGGCAGGAGGGCGCAGGGGTGGCTGGCTCCTTGCCCCTGAGCACGGCACTCTGCCTGCTGCGCCCCTGCCCGCTGCCCGGCCTCATCCCAGCAGCCCACCCTGGCACGCCACCTCCAGCCCGAATGACCCATGTGGTGCTTTTCTAATCATCTGTGGTGGAGAAACCATTTCTTTTCTCTGTCCAACACAAACAATATTTTGAAAATTGCAGCAAAAGGAATTACTCAGAAAATGAAATAAAAAACACACAAAACACAGGCTCCACATTTCTGTGATTAATTTCACAGACATAAAATTACTCTGTCAATTTTCTATAATCACTTCTAAATGCTTGCTCCAATGTTTGTTCCCCTCTCTTCGCGGGCTGTAACGGCCGGCTTGGGGACTGGCACCGCCGGGCAGACCGCACCGGAGAAGCACTGCAGGCGCTCCGGGGGACCCCACACCGGCTGTTGGCCCCAGCTCGCTCACGCTGCTCCTTTGCTGAGACCCCTCCCCACGTGGACAGCCTGACCCTTCCCCATCTGGGAGACTCCTTTCCTCGCAGTGTCTCCCTGGGGCCCCTGTCCACGTCGGGTTCCCGTCTTCTGTGCTTGTCCACAGCTGCTGGCCCTTCCCAAGCCCTCAGCCAGCCCGGGGTGGGGTGGGGTCAGTGCCTCTTAAGTGAATGGGTGTGTGTGCCAGGACGCAGGACCATTCAGCTTTACGCCAGCGTTTCTCCAATGTGGGCCATGGGCCTCCAGGTGACTTCTGCCACTTCAGGTTCACAACCCGTTCCCTCTTGTGACCCGCCCAGGGAGGGACGTGGTTCTGGCGCCATAGAATCTATGAGGTGACTCACAGGCCCGTGGCACAGTCAGCCTCCATGCCAGGGGGCTATGCTGTGCCTTCTGTGTTCATTTGTCCACTAACGGGAAACAATGTGACATCCCTTAGCAGGCGACAAGTGTGGCATTAAAACAGTTATGTTAACTCTGATCCATATATTGCAAAAGATGGGTAGAGGCATCTACATATGAAGATAAGGAAGATACAAAAAAGACCCGAATTAAACTTAACCTCCTAGATGGAACTACCAAGTATGGGATGAAAAGCGTCCTGAGTGGGGAGGAGAGCAGGTCGGACGTGAAAGAAAACATTGTTGGATTGAGGGCGTTCCTGCAGAAATGACGCAAAAGGAAGCACTCAGAGAAAAAAGTAAACGTGGTTACGTTTCTTATTGCTGAGCAGTCACCTCCGGTTTAGACGTATGACATTGTGATTATCCATCCAACAGTTGGTGGGCGTTTGAGTTGTGTCCAGTTTGGGCTGTTCCAAATAAAGCTGCCCTGAAAATTTAAGCATGAATCTTTCTGGATTCCATTTTTCTTGGGTAAATATTGAGGGGTGGAGTTGCTGGGTTTATGGGACGTTTATGTTTAACTTTTTAAAAGACTGCCAGAATTATTTCCAAAATGACTCTATCTTTGTTCACTCCCACCGGTTAGCTATCCTGGTGGGTGCGAAGTGGTATCTGTTTAGGGTTTTCATTTGCATTTAAATGCCTAATTATGATGAACATCTTTCCGTGTATTTCAAACCATGGGCATGTCTTCGTTGGTGAAGTGTCCATTCAAATTTTTGTCCATTAAAAAAATGGGTGAAATGTCTTTCTATTTTCGAGTTATAAAATTCTTTATACATTCTGGATACAAGTTCTTTACCAGATATACATTTTGTATATATTTTCCCCAGTTTTGGGTCTGTCTCTTAATTTTTGTAATGATTTCTTTTGAAGAACAAAAGTTTTCAATTTTTTTTTAAAGATTTTTATTGGGGAGTTGAGGGTATGGGAACAGCGGTGGGGAATTGGGGAAGGGGAACAGACAAGTTGCTGTCCTTTTGTTCTTCAGTCTAGTTGTGGAGGACGTCGCTTCACTGGCCCAAGTTGGCATTATCATTGCGCTCTTCCCGGGAGAGGCAGATCAGTCGCCGGCTTCTGGACGGCCGCTCACTGCGGCTGCTGGCCGCTCACGCTGGCTGCTGGCTACACACGGTAGCCCATGGCAACCCACTGCCGCAGGGGCTGCAGCCTACGCCGCCACCGGCGACTCACGGCAGCCCAGCTCCAGGTTGAGCTGTTGTTCAGCATCTTAGCTGTAGAGGGCAGTGTCACTGGCCCTCACATGTGGGATCCGAACCGGGGCCCTCTGGCGTCCCAAGCCAGTTCTTAACCATTGTGCCACTCAGCCGGCCCAAAAGTTTTCAATTTTGACGGAGTCCAATTTACCAAATTATTTTTTTGTAGATTGTGTTTTTGGTGTCATCTTTAAGAAATCTTTGCCTCACCAAAGATCACAAAGGTTTTTCTCCTATGTTTTCTTTTTTGGAGTTTTAAAGTTATAATGAATACGTTCAGGTCTATGATACATTTTTAGTTAACTGTTGCATACAGTTGAGGTCAAGATCTAAGTTCTCCTCTATTTTCTTCCCTCTGTCTTCCTCTTCCACCTTCTCCTGGATATCCAATTGTTTCAGTACTTTTTTTTGTTTTGGAAAAATGCTATGCTTTTCTCATTTAAATGTCTTGGCCCTAATGTTGAAAATCAAGTGGCCATAAATGTTAGGGTTTCTTTCTGGATCCTCAGTTTTGTTGCATAAATGTCTATCCTATGCCAGCACCACATTTTTAGTTATTGTAGCTTTAGAGGGAGTTTTGAAATTGCTTCTGCTGTTCTAGGAACTTTACATTTGCATATGTGTTTTAGAATCAACATATCGTAATATAAAGAAAAGCCTGCTAGTATTTTCTTTGGGATAGCATCGGATCTGTGAATCAATTTGAGGAAGAATCACCCTTTTCATGATATTGAATATCCTGATCCATGAACACGGGATGCCTTATTTATTTAGATCTTGCATTTACCTCTGTAGCTTGATAGTGTTCAGTGTACAAGTCTAGCACTTTTTGTTAAATTTATTTATAAGTATTGTATTCTTTCTGATGTGATTTTGAGTGGAACTATTTTCTTAATTCATTTTCAGTAGCTCATTATTAGTATGTACAAATAGAATTAATTGCTATACATGGAAATCATGTTATGTGACCTCACTAAATTTATTTATTTGTTCTGTTGGGTTTTGATGACTCCTTAGTATTTTCTGTACATAGGATCATATTGTCTATGAATTTACACATGAAGCAGACAATGGCAAAACTAAAGGGAAAAACAGGTAGTTCCACAGTCATATGTGGAGATTTTAACGCCTGTGTTTCAGTATGGGAGAATAAATAGACACAAAATCCTAAGGATATGGAAGATCTAAAAAGAAAAAGGATCAACAAACCTAATCTGACTGACACTTATAAAATATTACATTCAACAATCGCAGAATACACTTCTTTACCAAAGAATAGTTGACATATGGTATTAGTTTCAGGTGTGAAGCATAGTGACTTGGCATTTGTATCCCTTATGAAATAATCATCACGATAGTACAGTAATTATCTGTCACCAAACAAAGTTGTTACAACATTACTGACGACATCCCCTCCGCTGTACAAGGCATATTCTTTCCGTCTGCATCCGAGCAGTTCACCCCGATATAATGACCATATGCTCTGGCATAAAATAAGCCTCAGCAAGATTTGTAGAGTTGAAATACTAAACAATATGTTCTCTAGTCACAATGCAATTAAGTAGAAGAGGACGGAATACTTTACAAACCATGTTATGACGCCAGCGTAACCAGGATCCCAAAGCCCAACAAAGATATTGCAATTAAATTAAAAACAAATAACGATAAAATACCCAAATAGTTGGCAATTAAATACATGCTTTAAAATAACCCACAAGTCAGAGAAGATCACAATGAAAATTAAAAAATATTTTGAAATGAATGCAAATGAAAGCACACCATATCAAAATTTATGAGCTGAGATTAAAGCAATGCTTAGAAAGAAATTTATAAAATTTAATGCATAATTAGGGGGAAAGAAAAATTTAAAGTTAATGATATACTTTGAGCTAGAAAAATAAGAGCAAATTAATCCCAAAGAAAGTAGTCTGATAAAAACAATAAAGTTTATAGCAGAATTAAATGAAATAGAAAACATGCAATTAAAAAATTAACAAGTTGAAAAAAATTATTTGAAAGGTTAACAAAATTGGTGAAACCTTAGCAAGACAGACAATGAAGAAAACACACACGCACACATGCACACGACCTCGAGGGAACAGGGACAATCTGCACATAATCCACATTAGAATGAAGGTGAATATGTCATTAAAGGCTCTACATTCAATGGATAATGAAGGGACTATTATTAACATCTTCATGCCAGTCATTTTTACAATTTAGATATAATGGACACATTTCTTGAACAAACCTAACTCATCAAAACAAGAATAAATAGAAAGTGTGAACTTCCTTATATCTATGACATCAAATTCATAATTAAATACCTTTCTACAATGAGAGCTCTAAGTCGGGAGCCTAAGTGATGAATTTAACATCAAAGTAAGAAGCATCACCAATATGTTCCAAATTTCATGATGCCAGTGTAAACTTGATACTAAAACTTAATAAATGATATTAATATGAAGTCATAGACCAATAGCTCTCATCAACAAAGACACAAAAATCCTAAACAGGACGTTAGCAAATAAAATGTAGTAATCTACGAAAGTATGCTATGCGATGACTAAGTGAGTTTAACCTGGGAATGCAGTGTTTAACATTCAAAAACCAATCAGTGTCATTCATCACATTAACAAATAAAGGGCATAAACGAAAGCCTTGCAGCTGCTGTCATACAACAGTGAAACATTAAATGGCTTTGCCCTAATATCTGGAATGAGGCAAAAATATCTGCTTTTATTATTTTTGTCTAACATTATGCTGGGCATCTTAGGTAGGGTTATGAAGCAAGAAAAATATGAATGGCATAACTATTTGAAAGGGAAAAGTAAAACTGTCTATGTCCACATAGCATTATCATCTACATAGAAGTTTCTTAAACAACCTTCAAAAAAATCTAACAATTATTAAATAAATTTAGCATGGTCATAGTCAACAAATCAATACAAAATCCTTTTTTAAAAATATAAAATAGCAGCTATTAAGTGGAATCATTTTTTAAATAATTCTATTTATGAAAAGAAATAAAAACAGGATAATTTTAACAAAAGGCATACATGACTTTTTTATGTGAAAAATACAAATATGGCTTATAAAGGTAAAGACATGCTAAATAAGTGGGGAGATATACCATGTTCATAGATTGAGCAAATCAATGTTATTAATATGTCAGTTTTCCCCAAATTAATTAAATTTCATGCAAAATCCAAAATACCCCCTCTGGTTTTTTTTGTAAATAACAATAAGTGACTCTAAAAATTATATTAGCATGCACAAGATCTAAAATAGAGAAAGTATGTTTTAAAAAGTTGGAAGACTCTAAGTGGTATCAATTCTTACCATAAAGTTACAATAAATAGAACAGTGTTGTTGGCATACATTGAGGCACATAGATCGATGGAAAATAATAGAGTCCAGATCAATTCGTACATATAGTCAATTGATTTTTGACAAAGATGTCAAGGCAATTCAACGAAGAAAGGAAAGGCTTTTTAACAAATAGTCCTCTAACAATTGGATATCCATATAGAAACAAATGAAACTCAACCTCTATTTCACATCCCTCACAATAATTAATTGAGATTATAATCCTACATGTAAAATCTATAACACTAAAGCTTTTAGAAGAAACCCAAAGAATCTAATTGCAATTTTGGAGTAGGCGAAGGTTTCTTAGCAGGATATAAAAAGCAATAACCATAAAAGAAAATAAATTGACAATTTGAGCTTCCTCAAATTTAAAAGCCTTTTCTCATCAAAAGATACCATTAAGAAAATGAAAAAGCAAGCCACAGACTGGGAGAAAATATTGGCAATACAATGTAGCAATACAACACAAACTTTTACCCCAAGACAAATAGTTTATTTTACAGAATATGGAGGGATATCTTATAAGTCAGTTATGAAAGGTCAAGTAAAAGGGGAAATAATGATAAATGACTTGCATAGCTACTTCACAAAAGAAGATATACCAGTATGTGCCAATAAGCACATGAAAATGGGTGAAAAACTCAATAACAAGGAAATACCAAATCAAACCACAATGAAATTCCACCTTACATCCAGTAGGATTACCATCCTAAAGATCGACAACATCAAATGTTGGCAAGAATACAGATTTATAAGAATCCCCATCTGTTGCTGGTGGAAGTGAAAAACGATACCGTCATTTTGGATAGCTATTGGTCAATTTCTTACAAATTTTAATGTATACGTACCCTATAATTTGGCAATTCCTGCTCCAAGAGGAACGTAAACATACTTTCTCAGAAAATGTGTTGATGGGTGCTATGCTATTAGTTTTATTCATAGTAGCCCGACATTGCAAACCATCTAAATAGCCATCAATGGGAGAATACTATTTATGGGACGTTAATACAATGGCATATACACTACTCAGAAATAAAAGTAATACACCGCTTCTACATGAAACAACGTGGATGAATCTCAAAAACATGAGGTCAATGAAAGAAGCCATACAGACACAAAAGCGGAGATACGCTGGGATTCGGTTTGTACAAAGTTCAAGGCTCGGCAGAATGAGCCGTGAAGATGAGAATTAGATCAACCGGAGCCTGTGGGGTGGGAGTGATAGGAGGGTGCACGGGGAAACTGTCTGAGGTGATGAAAACCTTCTCAGTCTTGATAGGTGTGTAAATGTCAAAATGTACCCAACTGTGCTGTCACAATCTGTGCATTTCATGTAAATTTTACTGTAACATTTTGAAAACAGGAAATGTGGATGATCTGATATAACTTACAGCGAGGCTGCATTTTTATTTTCAATCATCATTATAAGTTTCTCTTTGAAACTATGGCTGATCAGAAACTCCATCCCATCCCCACCCCAATAAAAACCTTGCTATTTTGAGCATTGTGAAATAAAGCACAGGAACATGGCCCTTTTCCTCTGATGACGTCTTCAGCCCTCCCATGATGTACCCTGATGACCACGGTGGCAGAAAGGGCTGCTCTTGCAGACCCCTCCGTTCCCCAGTGGGAACCCCAAACCACAGCGGCACCCACTTTATTTCAACCCAAGCTCCTCGTTGCTCCTGGCACCAGTGGAAGAGCTCCAATAATAAATATCTTGTTTTTTTCTGATGCTTGAGGAAGAATCCACGGATTTTTACGTGGAAGTGATGCGGTTGTTATTTGGACAAAATCTCTTTAATATGCAAATGCCATATTTTTCTCCACAGTGAAGGGGGGCAGTCCGTGGCTCATCGGAGCTGGTCACGTGGTCAGGTCTTGTCCTCCCAGGGGGTGGCAACATGGAAGACTCCACATAAGTCAGCTGAGCTACTGACATGAGGACTGGGAAACAGAAATCAGCCAACAGTGCTCCTTTTGGGAGGGGTGCACATTTATACAAAGGTATAGGCATTCCGTCGTTTCAAAGGAACATATAGTAAATGACACTGAATGAAAAGAACACACATTTATGATTCCTACTTCTACAAATTATTTCCACTTTATCATTTTTTCTTCTTCGTCCTCTTTCTCCATTGTGGCAGCCAGGAAAATGGGCTACTCCATCTGATGGGGGTCGTGATGGACTCGGGGATGCACACACTGTCCCCCCGGCTGCACCATTGTTTGGGACCCTGGCTTTCCTACAGCTTGCTCCCAGCCAGTGGCTGAGCACTGCGGGGCACCAGCTCAAGACCATGCACGCCAGAAGGGGCCTTGTCTGCTGGGCAACTTGGACTCGCTGTCACCTTGGCCAAGACTTTCTTAGAACTGCTTCTAAGCCTGAGGCTCTTTCTGTCCAGTGTTTCCCCTTCTCTCCTCCTCTTCACGGGTGTTTGACCTACATTACGGTCTGAAGGCTGCACTGCCCGCTGCTCCCCGCCTCCCTCTACCCTTCACAGGCCTTTGCTCAACACATCTCTTGGGGCCTGAATTCAGGCTTGGAGTCTGGTTCTCAGCAGATACGACCTAACACCCGCTTCCTTAGCCTCGTCCTTCTGTGCCCTCTGCTCCATCTGCGTCATGTTCCTCCTCTCCTGGCTTCTCTTCCTTTAGTTCTTCTGTTGCCTTCCTCTTTTGTTGTGTTTACCCCCACTAGGCTGTCTGTGGAATTCGCTTTCCAGAGACATCGGAAATCAAACTGTCCATCGGATGAAACGGGGTCTATCTGATTACAGGGTAGAGTTAACAATTTTACCTCTTCTAGCCGGAATCAAACAACATGTTTTTAATTAGAAGTCTAGTAACCATGAAGACATGAAGAGCTGGAGACAGTTAGCCAAGAGGTAAGAAACACCTGGGAAGAGTTCAGAAGAGAGGGAATTTGTCAGAGTGCACAAAACCTCCAGAGGAATGGAAGTCAGGTGGGAGAATATTTTGGCTCATGATAAGGAAAACTGCACCAAAAGCAAGAGTCATATAGCAACAGAATAGCTGCCTTAGAAAGCAGTCAGTTTCTCAGCAGAAGTTGTCACATTTAGAATAGATTAGGATTTCTGAAATAGAAAACATGTTTAATTGCAAATGAGTTCTGGGAGAAAAATATGAACTCAAAAGGCTCCAAGCAGGCTCCTTTCCCTGTCATCTGCTGGGAATGTGAGTCCACAACCACCAAGAAGACTTAGGTGTTTTGCAAATTAATGTTATGAATCATTAAGTGGCAATATTGGAACACGCCTTGACCAGGTTGCTTTGAATTAGGAAACAATAGCCGCTGTAAAAGCAGCAACAGACTTTCTAACTAATTTCGTTGTTTGATGCAAGAAATACAATGGTTCGCCTTGGACTTCTGCAAGAAATCATGCTACACAACCCATCAAACTGAAAATTTAGAATCTTTAATGGGCAGTGACATATATACACAGATATGTTGCTAGTCACTATTTTTCTGATTATCTTGCCCAATGCAATAAGACAAGAAAATAAGTAATAGGTAAAAAGAAGAAATAAATGGCTATTTTCAGCAGATAAGATGTTTGTCTAGTTAAAACTACCACACAAAAGAAAACAACAGCCCACCTGAAATGCATTTTAGTAATAAAAGAGCTCAGTCAGGGGGCAGGATAAAAGACCAACATACAAAAAAGGGTTTCCTCATCTGCAAATCCCCAACTTCTTCCTTGGAATGTAGACATGTCTACAAAGCCTGCTCAATATCACTACCTAAATTTCTTCCTTCTTTCTTTCTTCTTTCCTCCCACAGATATTTGCTCAGCCCCAACTATGTGTCAGACCCCGTCTGAGTCATTGGGGAAAGAATGTGACAAAAGAGAAAAAAATCCTGTCTTCTTGGACCTTCCATTACAGGGTAACCAGACAATTGAAAATAACTATTCCATGTAGTGGATTAAATAGTGATAACTGCTAATGAGAAAAAAAAAAGTGAGTATTTCTGGACGGGGGTGAGATTTTTAGGTGGGATTCCTGGGCAGACCTCACAGCAGCACACAGGTCGGGGGTGTGGGGGGGATTGGGGATGCAGAAACCTGGCAGGAGACTGCTGTAGAGCAGTGGTTCTCAACCTTCCTAATGCCGCGACCCCTTAATACAGTTCCTCATGTTGCGGTGACTCCCAACCATAAAATTATTTTCGTTGCTACTCTATGACTGTCATCTTGCTACTGTTATGAAGCGTAATGTAGATGGAAGGGACGGAAAGGCAAGGCTCCGGGAACTGGTAGCCTGCTTTGCACATCCAGCAGCAGGAGGGAGGGTCTTTGAGGAACTCCAGGTCCCTGTAAAGATGCCGCCGTTATTCTGAGAGTGAAGGGATGCCATTGGAAGGCTGGCAGTGGAAGGGTGACATGATCTCTACGTGACGCTCAAGGCGTCCGGATAGCCTTCCCTCCACACCCCCAAACTGGCTCCTGTCCTATGGCGCCCACGTCGTAAGTGGGTTTTCCCTTCCCCGTCACACCGGCCACGGTTCTCAGAGCCTCCTGGCTCCTCACTCCTCCTGCGGGCACACATCCAATTTGTCATCAAATCCTATTGCCCTAACCTTTGCTACCCCGCACAGCGAGCCTTCTGCTCTCAAGATTTTCAACGTGGCCTAAGGTACTATTGTCTTTCTCTGGGGTTAGCACACGAGCCTCTAAGGCACCCGCTGCTTTCATTTTCGCCCCTCTACAATCTATATTTCATGGTGCATTCAGAGTGTTTCTTTAAAATATAAAAAACAAACCATGTGTTACCCTTACTCAGAACTCTCCAAGGGGTGCCCATCACATTTAGGAAAAAAAGAATCCTTAGCACAGACTTAAGGATATACAGGGTCTTGCCCCCACTGGCTTCCGTATCTCATCTCCACATTCGTGCCCAGTTCACTCCCTTTCTGAGCCACTGGCCGCCCTGTTATCTGTCAAACACCAGGACACGTTCCCTATTTAAAACCACCCTGTTTCCTCTGCATGGACAGTTCTTCCTCAGATTCATCAGCTCACTTAATTCCAGTTTCTACTCAAATTTCCACTCCGAAGTGAAGACTTCCCTTATCACCATATTTCAAAAGTGTAAATTCTCCATAAATTAACCCACAGAATCAATGAAATCCTCCTAAAAAAAAAATCCAGGGAAATTTGTGTGCCATTTGACATTAATTTTAAAGGGTGTGGAAGAACATTTGCAAAAAATATACCAAAAATCATTTCATTTTTGTTATGTTTCCTTTTGAAACAAGAGAAGAGTTATCCTACAGGATATCAAAACATAGTGCAATGCTGAAATAGTTAAAGCAGCAAGCCATTGGTGACATAAAAATTTTAATTGAACAGAATAAGAAGCAAGAAACATACTCATGTGAATATCAAATTTTAGTTTACAGTAAGGCTATAAAGGAGGCATTTCAAATTCATGAAGAAAGAACAGACTGTTAAATGGCGTTGGGACAAATATCTCACCATATAAGGAAAGATGGTGTCATCAATAACAGATGACATTAAATGCTGAACATTAAACCAAATCCTGAAATACGAGAAGAAAAGGTAAGGATTTATTATAATCATTTGGCATATAAAGACTCTCCCCAAAACAAAGTACAGAATCCATGAGAAAATCGGATATGAGAAATACAGAAAGATTTGACCTAATTAAAAGAAAAGTAAAACCTCTGACTAATTAAAGACAACATACACAAAGTCAAAATAACTGTTCTAAATGGAGGGAAAATGGTTATTACCTGGATGTAAAGAATATCACCTACTAGCTAATAAGTAAATGAAAGGCCACCCAGTGCAGAGCTGGGCAAAGCATCTGGCTAAGTAATTTTCATCTGCAGAAATACAAAAATAGCAAAGAAGAAAAGAAAGGAGAGCAGCATCAAGAGAAGTCAGACATGAAAGTACCACGGAATGTCTCGCCAAGCACGTTTGTCACGTTTAAACTGAGGCATCAGGTGTTAGTCCTCCTGCAGGGGAATGCGTGTTCTCGAATACGATTGCCAAGTGAATAGGTGTCGTCGTGAGAGAAGCCATGTCTGCACCACTCCCCGATTCCCAGCTCCGAGTGGGAGGCCAGAGAGAGAAAGTCGCCTGCCTCGGCCTGCCTCAAAGCGTGCACCGAATCCTGTAAGACATCGCCCATCCTCGCAGGGCGTCGTCCCCACTGCGCCGTGAGCGAGTCCTCAGTGTGCCATCTTACCCTACTGTTCAGCCGTCTGCTTCCAGATGGACGATGGGGTGGGGTTAAGGCCAGTCGATTCCATGGGCAGGAGCCTTGGCTGCACCCTCTTTGCTGTTCAATGAGCTCCCCGACCAGATGCAATGCTGGGAGGAACGCCGTGGTGGTGGTCACGCTTCTGTGAGCCCACGGATGGCGGTGGTGGCAGAGGGCGCCGCAGGCAGGAAAAGCAAATCCGTATTCAGAATATGTGATCGGACGCGTGAGGATGAACCCCGGCCTCCTCCATGATGGGAGAGGTCCAACGTAGCCAACCTGTCACCAGGAAGCCGGCTGGTCCCCCCGGGGCTTGGTTTGAAATGCTGGGAGGCCATAAGCATGACTTCAGGGCAAGGGGAGAATGCAGTAGGGGCTGGTGCTGGGCGGGTCTGGGACCCCTGCACGGCTGCCTGTCCCCCGCAGACCTGCCCGAGCCCTTATAGCCAATGTACCCCTAGATCCATTTCTCCATGACAAGAGATCACTGCTGTCCACCCCAACCAGGCCGGGGCGCCAGACAACAGGAAGTTGACTGTGAGGCGTCTGCCGGTGAGTGGAGGGCACCCACGTGCTGTGGCCCCTTCAGGGTATCATGACCTGGCACTCGGGGGGTCTGTCAGCTGCTGGGAAACCAGCGTGAGCTCGGCCTGGAAGCGGCTCCTTAGAACGCAGAGCAGGATGGCACAGGGCGTTTTCCCAAATGCACAGGCGAGCTCCGGGGGGAGCACTGCTCTCTTACGGAGGGTTTTCTCTCTCTTGGAATATAATCTGCATCATGTCAAACCCTCAGGTAAAGGTCCCCAGTCACTTCATATACCAGCCGAAGAATGCGTGCGCTTCCGGACACAGCCTCACCTTTCCTCCAGATGTGTCCCATCCAATCGTCACTGTCGTCACTTCCTGCCATGGCCTTGCCCATCGCCAGCCTGTTTGGGAAAAGTGTATCGATAAGAACGTATCCTCGCAGCCCCGGGAAGAAACTGTAAATCTCTAGGAGGCACAGAGGGGTGTGGGAGCGGGGAGGGCGGGTCAGTGTCTGGCTGGGGACCGAGGGAGGCGGAGGGGAGGGGGGCTGTGGGTGGGCCTTGAGTAGAGAGTTTCCTGGGAGGACAGAAGATCTAGGACAGATGCAGGGGCTGCAAGGCGTGGGCCTGTTAACGGGATGCCAGGTGGGTTTCTGTCTACGTCAGGTATTCCCTCAGTCGTTCCCGCCTTTGTTTCGTCACCAGTTATTTCCTGGGGTCCTGGTAGGTGTGAGCAGGGCTCTGGCAGCCCTAAACGAAGGACCAGGGTGACAAAACCCCTGTCCTTGTGGAGCCCACAGTCCTGCCCGGAAGACAGACGTCGGTTTCTAAAGTCGCAGCGTGCACTGTCCAGCCCGGCGCAGATGACCGCTGCGGGGTGGAGGCCACTGGGCTACAGGAAATGAACTGCAGGCTCAAGGGCCTGCGTCTGGAAGGAGACAGGCCTGGGCTTGGAACCCGGCTCCTCCATTACCACTCTGCACTCTTGGCAAGCAAGTAAAAGGACACTTCCGTCCCTTCCTCTCAGGAAGTCGGACATGTAGATGAAGAGTTAAAAATAGAAAGAAAAAAATAACTCACCTGCGACAGGAATGAGTCAGCCTTCTCTGGATTTGACCCACGTTTTTGTTCCAGGGCGTGCTCGGTGCCAGCCGTGGACGCGAGGATGCAGGAGCCCAGGCCTGTGTGGGGGCTCCCCGTCTCACGAGCCAGGTGTGGGCAGAGGGTGGATAGAGGCCGGCGAGGCTTGGAGCATGGAGGGCAGCCCCCCAGAAGACCAGGGCTGCAGCTCAGCCTCCAGAGGTGCAAAGGGGCTTCTCAGGGAGACATGCAGAGCCGGGGCGGACATGTCTAGTCATTGACCGCAGTGTGCCTGTGGCCCCACAGGGGACAGTGTGCGGAGAGCCCAGGAGTGGGCCCGCCCCGGGACCCTCCTCACCATCTCCGGTTCTCAGTCGCTCTGTCTGAGAGCTGAACTGGGCCCGACAGCCCCTCAGCCGCTCCAGTGGCCTGAAGCCTGGTACACAGGCTGGCAGGCAGGTGCTGTTTGTCAAGGAGCCAAAGAAAATGGAATGTTCCCGGTGTTCTCAGAGGAGCCTCCGGACTCGGAGGGTTCTCATGCTGCCCGTGCGCCATGCCCTCCGCTCAGAGCAGTGAGGAGGACGCTGGCCTGCGTTCTCCTGAGCGAGGATGCTGGGCCCACGTGACCAAGGGACAGGGTTAGGGCTGCTTGCTTCCTGGCGGTCCCCGTCACGGGGCCAGTTGCTTTAAATAGGACCCCAGTCTCCTCTCAGAAAAAGAGTGATTTCACAGGAATTGGCCTGGTTTATTCTGCTGGTCAGGCCAGGCCTCCTGCGGGGAGGCTCTGAGCTTGCCCTGCCCCCCCGCCCCTCGCCCCGGGGCTCCATCTCAGCCTCAGAGAGCTGGGGGCGTCATCGGCTCTGCTGGCGTTGGGGCAGGCTCTGAGCTTCAACATTTCGTTCTGGGTGAGCCTGAGGAGCGGAGGGGCGAATCCCCGTGTAATGTGAGCACCATTTATTGCTGGCATAAGTCACACTGGGGCTGCATTTAGGGGAGAAAACTGGATGGGGAAAATCGCGTTAGCCTGCTGGACAGCTCAGTTAAATCTGC
>NW_017731514.1:2701614-2706867 GCF_001890085.2 Hipposideros armiger
TGGCCTGGCGAGGTCCCCACGAGGGTTACGTGCTCTCTGCAGTCAGCCCTGTGGAGGGCGGCCTGTGAGGGTGACCAGGACCGTCCCCTGTGGGAAACGGGGCTGGGCTGGGGGCACTTGGGCAAGTACAACCTCTCTCATCCACCCACCCGTGTCAGGGGGAGGACGGCCTCTGCTTCTCACTGACATGGAGCCTTGCGTTTGTGCACGCGCGTGTGTGTGCGTGTGTGCGTGTGTGTGTGTGTGTGGTGTGTGTGTGTGTGTGTGTGCGTGTGTGTGTGTGCGCGCTCACACCTACCTACGTGAGCCCACACACGCCTGAGAGCTCTCTGCCAGCACCTGTGCTGGAGAAGTCAGAAGGCGTCCCAGGAATGGACAAGTGTCTTTCTTCATTTCCTGCTCTGCTGACTACGATTCGATCAGTGCCCACGCCACGCCCACATGGCGGGGTGCGTGGGGTGTCTTCCCCTGCCTCCTCCCCCCCCACCTCCTCCCTTCCTTCCTTCTGTGTTTAATAGCCTGGTGGTTTACTTATTGCAACTGCTTTTTTTTAAACCCAAATACATTTTATTTGCTTTTCTCCATTCCCATTAATTGTGATTTATATGAACTTAAAAGTCTTCCACAGCAGCATTTATGTTTGGAAGCCGTAAATCACGGGAGTAGCTTTCACTCAGGACACACACACTCGCACACACACCGCACCACCCACGTACACACACACACAGGCTCATACACACTCGCAGGAGCCTGGCGCTGTCTCCCGCCCCGGGAGGGGCCAGGGCAGGTGTGGACCCTGTTCTGAGATGGGAAAACGGGGCCCCTACGTGGGCGGCCTGGCTGGGGTGGGCTTCCCAGGCCCCAGCTCACCCTCTCTGCCCAGAGCGCTGGCCGAGAACTGAAGGTGGCACCAGTGGCTCCCAGCACCCTGATCTACCCCGCCTTTCCCCCTTTTGTTCCTGAGCCCAGCTGTGTAAACGGTGGGGACGTTATGCCTCTGTGTCCACACCGAAGGCTGAGGACTGTCACCATCGCTTCGCCGTGGCTGGAAACAGCCTGGGGAGGCTGGCGTCTTCTCCGCAGTCAGGCAGCTGGTACAGGGGGCTTAGGGCTAAGACCCGGGCCTGTCTGCCTGGAGCCCTGTCCTGCGGATCTGCGTCTTCATGACGCACCCTGCGGCCTGCTGCAGGCTTGCCCCGTCCCCTGCCTTTGCGGGCGCCTCCTGGTCCAGGGAGGCCTGGCTGCTGGCCCTTCCTACCGGGGCCCTGCTGCCCGCTGCTCTGCCTCTGTCATGGGGAGGCTCTCGGCAGCCCTCAGGGAACTGCACTGCCCGGTCATCTTGGGCTGGGGCCATTCTCAGCGCGTGGACTCCAAGGTTGCCATGGAAGAGGCCAAAGAGAGGACAGACGTGGACTTGCATTACAGGGCAGGCTGTGGAAGTGTCACAGTACTTGTCCACGTTGGTCGGTGGCACCCACAGAGCCCCACCTGCCGGCGATGGGGCGTGAGATGTGGTCTTCCTGTATGCCCAGAGGTGGGGGGATTAAAACGTGGCAAACACACAGCGTTATCTCCAAGAAACAAAGGGAGGCCATTTCAGGCACGGGGCACAAGTGCGCAGACTCGGAGGTACGCATGAGCCAGTGTAGACCTGACACAGTGCTGTGTGCTGTGGCAGGAGGGTGACTGCACAGGAGAGGAGAGCACGGGACCGAGGGAGGATGAGCCCAGGTGTGCAGGAGGCAGGTCACACAGCCTCGGGCCCTCCCTCCGGGCAAGAGTTGGCACAGCTGTGCGGAAGTGGAGGCAGGCAGGGCTCCCTCTGGTTTGGGAGACGCCAACCCTGGCAGTGTGTGGAGAGGCAGGGTGGGAAGCTCTGAGTGTTTTAGGAGCTTTTCCCGGGAGTGCTTGTAAGGGGAGAGGGGGGCCTAGATGTGGGACCTCAAGACAGAGGCGTGGGGACCAGTGGATGGCTGAGCAACATCTCCAACTTGGGAGCAGACTGGGTGTCGGAACTTGTGGGCAGAGGCGTGCTGAGGGCTTAAGGGGGGAGCCGCTAAAGAAATGAGTTCTCACCCCACCTCCCCGCAAGAGAAAACAATTTAGAAAAAGGCTCTTAGGGTGCCGCTGATTGAAGTAACGCATCGGGCCAAGACCAACGGCTGTTTGATCCTGGTAGGCCGACGTCTTGGCCCGCCCAGCACCCCCTCCTGGCTCCTCTCTGCATGAGTCCGAGCCCTCCCATGGCCTCTGTTACAAGCCGCCTGGGCCGTGGGCTTCTGAAGCTCTGGTTGGCTCAGATTTCTCCCACGAGCTCCAAGCAGGTGCTTGCAGCTGCCTGGTTGAGAATTCCACCTGGACATCTCCCAGCAGCATTGACTCGGTCTGTCAAAACTTATCTCGGGGACGTCCCTTTCAAAGCTGCACTCCCCTTTCCTGGAGAGGGCCCCCGTTCTCCCCCGCCACTTATGTCAGAAACTTCAGAGAGTTTTTCACATCAAACTTCCCTGAAACCCTAGAGCAGCTACTACGTGCCGTCAGCTCTTGCTCCTTAACCCTCTCTTGTGCCTCCTTCCTCTCCCTGTTACCGCCGCCAACGCCTTGGTCGAGGCCGCCAGACTCCCTCGGCACCGGGCCGCCTACGGCTTCCACTCTCACTCGCCTCCAATGCTTTTCTACAGTGCAGCAATTGCGATCATGCTGTAAGTCACGCCAGGGTCTCCGACTCCTCAGTTAGGTTTCAAACATCGCCACGTGATCCGGCCCCAGCTCAATCTCCTCCGTTTTGCTCCTGGTTTTCTCTCCAGTGAGGTCCCAGCGATAGGCTGACCTTGTCCCATTTCCCTGAACGATCTAGGCTCCTTCCAGCCTCAGGGCCCAGGGCGCGCCAGGCCACCTGCTTGCTATACGCCCCTCAGTCATCCTCCTCTGCGCCCGCCTAATGGGACTCAGCTCGCTCCTTCGGAAGCCGACCTCGGGCCCTGAAGACCCTGGGGGACCCTTGACCTTGCCCCTTCGTGGCCTCCTCTACTTAAGACAATGGCAATTGTAGAGCTATTGGCATAAGCTTTGATTGAAGTCTTTCCTTTCCATGGATGGTGTCGGGAAAGGGCCAGGAGAGCAGTCGCCAGGCTCTCGNCTGACCCCTTGACCAGAGCCAGAGTGACCCGTCACGTGGTGGTGGGGGGCTTGTGGTTTGCTGGGGCCATTTTTTGCCTCTTGCCCTCATCCGCCTAGGCTGGGGCTGGGCAGTTGTGGTCACAGGACAGATGACCAGGTCATTTTATTGGGGACACGGTGTGGGCAAATCAGGCAGAAAACAGCCCTCCATCTCATGGAATCCTTTCATTTCCTGACACCGCTGCCTTCTGGTGAGCTGGTCCCAGGTGGACGCAGCCCCGAGCAAGGCCAGGGGCGGCTGCACCCAGCCTGTCTTCATGCCCCGAGCTCCAGCCTGGTGGAGTTGGGACAGGGACAGGGGCAGCAGGACAGGAGCTCTGAGCTGTGGGATGCTCCCTGGTGAGCCGGGCTGTTGGGAGCCATGCAGGCTGGCTTTACTGTAGTATCACTTGTTTTGCTTCTTGCTCCTTTCTGCACCTGGAGGATGCTTACTTAACCTTGAGGTATGTGGTGAGAAGGCCAGTTCCTTAGAAGGCACAATAAGATAGAGGGCTGTCTGGGTTTGGGGAAGATAGTTTCCTGGGAAACGGACCCTCTAAGTTTTCCACTGACCTTCAGGTTTCTAGTTGGTAACTAATGATGTGCTTTTAATGAGGTTATGCATATTCATCCCTTCTGTGTTACATGTACTCTGGGGGGTATATAATGGGGAGGAAAAATAAACTCGGGGCTGGTTGCTAAGAATGCTTCCAGTCCTCCCGGACCCTCTTTGTCTCTTTGTCTCTTTTTTTCCTTAAACCTCGCCCCCCACTTCAGGTACTGTTCACTGGAACGCCCGACACTGGGCACCGTGGGAAACAGCAGAGTCCAGCGGAAGCCTCCGAAGGGTTGGGCTCTGACAGACTCAGGTTCAAGTCCCGGCCTTTGTGCTGTAGAAGTGGAACCTCTCTGCATCCCTGTTGCCTCATCTATAACAGAATGATGATTGTCAAACAAGACTTGATAATATCTCAGGCTCAATAAGCTTGTCTGTGTGCCCAATGGTGCCACTAGCGGATGGGCCATCTAACGCCTCTATCCCAGCAGCGGGCGTTCAAACCAGTCCATGGAGCTGGAGCCACAGGGCTGGGGAGGTGACCCATCTGCTGGTGGCCGATGGTGAAGGGGGGGACCGCCCCCACCTGGCAGGGGCGGGGAGATTCTTGCAGGGCAGGGGTGAGCTCCGTGTGTGTGTGCAGTGAGAACTATGTGACAGGGCATCTTCTCAAAAGCCACCACCCTCCGGCCCCTGGGCACCGCACTGAAACGCAGAGCCTGTGCCTTGGCCGGGAGCCGTCTGACTGCCTTTCTCACCCACATCCAGCGGATGTGGCAGCTGCTCAACCCGGGCCCTACCTGCTGTGCGGAGGCCACTACAGAGGCTCTGTGTGAGTGGGCATCGTGACATCACGTCACACAGCACTGGCAGAACCCCCCCAGGCACTGTGTCCACTGCAGGGTGCGATCTCTGCAGTGTGGCCCCAGGGTGCACCTGCCTCACTGTGTCTCTTTCCTCTGTCTTCTCGGGGTCCCAGTCATGCAGAGTGGCTGAGCTCCATCACCCAAGGGGCAGGGGACACCCTGGAGGACAGGTCCAAGGAGGCCAAAGCTGGGCTGTGGGGGGGGGGCTGGATGCCCTGGGCTCCCCTCCCCCGACTGTGCTGGGGTTCTGAGTCCTTCAGCTCCTAGTGCTCAGGCCTCCGTGGGAGCTGGGGTGGGGGGTGTTGGTACATTTCTCCAAAATGCACATTCCCGCCTCAGGGCAGGCTGAACTTGAGGTTCTGCATAACCAGGTGAGGCCACTGCCACTTGGGGAGTACCTGACATGCCCCCTGAGGCTTTCTATGCGCCCCAAGGGGCTGGGGGGAGAGAGCCCGAGTCCCTGCTTCTCGAAGCTCCTCCCTTGCCCCAGCCACTCTCAGCTGGTCCCCTGCTCTCAGGTCCTCATGCCCCCTGCTCCACCCCGGCAGTGGCTTCTTGGTAAGGACGTGACACAGCTGAACCACCTGGCCGGGCGTTGAGGGGGCCCCACGGCTGGTCTCACACAGCACCCAGAGTCAACTGCTGGCCTGACGGTCCCCCAAGCGTCCCAGC
>NW_017731514.1:2710655-2748759 GCF_001890085.2 Hipposideros armiger
TAGCCGCTAGGAACATGGCATTGGAGTCAGGTGCCTTTGGTCCAAACCCTTGTGCTGCTATTTACTGACTGAGTGACCCTAAGGAGAGTTCTTAATCTCCCTGGGCCTCATTTTTTTAGATGTGAAATGGGGACAATAATAGTATCAACCCCATAGGTTTGCTGTGAGGAGGGAGTAAAATAATTGATATAAAACATTCAGAGCCAAACCTGACATATGTTAATTGGTTAATAAATGTTAGTCATTGTTGTTGTTATAATTATCATTATTAATATTACTATTATGCACACCAAATTTACAAATAATGATGCATAGATCAAAATGTCAGCATATTAAATCACAATGAGAAATACAACTATCACGTGAGCTGAAAAATCAGTATCTGGTCTCGATATAGAGCTCAATTAGGATAATAACATTTAATTTCAAGTTTTGATTTTGAAATATTGTCATTAAAATTGATAGAAGTAATCATCACAGTAACAACTTTTCATTATTTTAATCCCATTTTGGTTATGCTATTGAACACCTACTCTACAATGTTTTCTGAGTTGATCACACTCACATTTCTAACTTTTGTGTTACAAAAACCCTGGGAAGCATGAATTCCACTTACAGCTATGACAAAATTGCAGTAATAGACCACTCCTGACCAAAGAGAAATCTTGAAAATATGGATGAAAATTAAAAAAAACACAAATGGTTGAAGGCATTGGAACGACACAAAGGTAGACAGGTTTGAGGGGCCAAGGTCCTCAAAGAATAAACCCAAAGCTCTGTACAATTTTCCCCGAGGCATTTGCCCAGTGTGAAGTGGCTGAGAGTGAGAAGCGGACACACTGGAGACCTGAGTGGAGATCTTGGCAGCCACGTGGTGTTGGCAATCAGAGCTGGGCATTTAGGACATGCCAGGAAGGAAAGGCCCTGGTGGGCACCCCAGGCCATCAGCTGACCTTGAAGGGCTACAGCTTGTTGTCAGAGACACAACAGGGGTAGCCTGGCCCATAAAAGATTTGAGCCCCAGCTTTACATCAGCCCACAGCCTGATTGAATTGAAGCGTTCCACCTCTACTCAAATTGCTTGTGAGGGGATAAAGTGAACGTTTCCTGGGCGAAGGTTACATTACACAGAACCTCTGAAATTTTCATACATGGCTGAGGTCAATTTAAAAACTATCAGGTGTCTCAGAAAATAGAAATAAGAGAAAAAAACTGACAATAGAATCAGACCCATGTGTGACCCATATGTTGGAGGCATCAGAGATGGATTGAAAACAACAAAAAACAGAGTGAAATAACATGAAACAAAACAAAAATAAGACAGGTGACAAGGTGTTGTAGGAGGTGTCAGAACGCCTAAGTTCTCGTTTCAGTTTTGCTTTTCTTAATGAATGTGAGCAAGTTAATTACTCTCAGAAAGTGTCAGTTACTTATCAGTAAACCATGGATAATAGCATTTCTCTGAGCTAAGCGTGTGGGGGAATGAATGAGATCGTGGGAAACACACTCTGCAAACACAAGATATTGCTGGTATTGCCACCTGTCAGAGCCGCTAGGCGTCTGAGGGCTCACGCAGAATTCACGAGTGCCTGTTCTGATGTAAAAACAGGGCTTCCCCTAGGGCTAGGAAGGGGTAGGAAGCCCTTATCCTGGCTGAATACCTAATACGTTCTTGCTTTGTCTACACCAGGGGCACTTCATAAAGGTTTATAGATGAACTGATTTTGATATGAGAACTTTGACTTTCTTAACACCCATGCAGGCTCCGTTTTTGGTTCTAGCATTTTATTTTTTAACTGTTTATTTTGATTGGACATCTTTATCCAAATGCATATTGGTAATAAATCAAAACATTAAAAAAAATTGGTTTTTTTAGTTTCTAATTACCGTTGACATACAATATTATATTAGTTTCAGGTGTACAACATAGTGATTGGACATTTATGTAACTTGTGAGGTGATCACCCCAATAAATCTAGTACCTATCCAACACCATACATAGTTATTACAATATTATTGACTATTCCTTATGCTATAGTTTACATCCTCATGGCTATTTCATAACTACCAATTTGTACTTCTTAATCCATTCCCTTTTTTCACGCATTCCCCTAATACCCCTCCAATCTGGCAGCCATCAAAATGTTCTCTGTATCTATGAGTTTGTTTGTTTATTTTGTTCTTTAGATGCCACATACGAGGTCTGACAATTAAGTTCGCGAACTTGTTGGGATGATGTTGCTAACTGTTTTTTGATTATAAATTTGTACCAACTAGACAAATAGTTAACCAAGTTTACTACTTGGAAGCTGTGTGAAAAAGTTAGACAACCTGAACTTTTCACCAACAATTCATGGCTCTTGCATCATGGCAATGTACCAGCTCACATGGCACTGTCTTTGAGGGAGTTTTTAGCCAGTAAACAAATCACTGTATTGGAACACCCTCCCTACTCACCTGATCTGGCCCCCAATGACTTCTTTCTTTACCCAAGATAAAGGAAATATTGAAAGGAAGACATTGTGATGACATTCAAGACATCCAGGGTAATATGATGACAGCTCTGATGGCTATTCCAGAAAAAGAGTTCCAAAATTGCTCTGAAGGGTGGACTAGGTGCTGGTGTCAGTGCACAGCTTCCCAAGGGGAGGACTTCGAAGGTAACCATAGTGATATTCAGCAATGAGGTATGTAGTACTTTTTCTAGGGTGAGTTCGCAAACTTAATCGTCCAACCTTGTAGGTGTTCAATTCATTGCTCTCTCTCTCCTCCCCCTGGTAACCCTATGATGAGAATATTGGTAGGATTGATGTTGTCCCAGAGGCCCCTTAAACTATCCTCATGTTTTTGGAGTTTTTTCTTCTTTCTGTTGTTCTTATCGGATGTTTCCTGCTACCTTGATTTTTAAATCACTGATTCGCTCATCTGCTTCATCTAATCTGTTGATTCCCTCTAATGTATTCTTTGTTTCAGTTTTATTTATTTTTTATTTTTTAATTTTTATTTATTTCAGCTGAGCCATCCTGCCACCTGTTGGCAGCTCAGCGGCTGCTCAGCTCGGGTTGGGAGTCGAACCGCTGTTGCTCAGAGCTCAAACTCTTGCATGAGTTCTTAACCAACTGAGTCACTCAGCTGGCCCATCAGTTTTCGTATTCTTCATTTCTGACTGGTTCTTTTTTATTTTCTATCTCCATTTTTATTTCCTATTTTTTGTTGACATTGGCATTGAGATCATTGAGCATCCTTATAACTAGTGTTTTGAACTCTGCATCTGGTAAATTGTGTCTCTCCATCTTGTTTAGTTCTTTTTCTGGAGCTTTCTTCTGTTCTTTCATTTGGGACAGGTTTCTTTGTCTCCCCGTTGTGGCTGCCTCCCTGTGTTTGTTTCTATGCATTAGGTAGGGCTGCTATGTCTCCAGGTCTTAGTAGAGTGGTCTTATGTAGTAGGTGTGCTGTGGGGCCCAGTGGCACGTTTTCCCAGGTCACCTGAGCAGGTGCTCCAGGTATATCTCTTGTGAGTTCCCTTCAGTTGTATTTGAGCTTTGGTTGCATTTTGCACATCAGTGGGAGGAATTGACTCTCAAGCTGATTGGTTGTGAGGATTGGCCATGACTACAGCAGAGGAGCTGCTGTGCAGGGGCTGACCCTGCAGAGCAGGATTCACTTCATCAGGACTCTGGTGCCTGCCCAGTCTGCCCTTTGGGTGTGTTGTCCACAGAGGCAGATGGTGGCGCTCCAGCTCGGTCCTAAGCTGGCCACTAATCACGGCAGCTGCCCTAGCCTCACTCAGCCACAATCTCCACTGGCTTTCACAGCCAGAAGTTGTTGTGGGGACTTGTCTTTCCACCACTGGAACCCTGGGTTAGGGAGCCTGGTGTGGAGCTGAGACCCCACAGTCCTCAGGGGAGACCTCCACAGCCAAGATAGCCCTCCTGATTTTTAACCACCACACGTGGACGTGGGACCAGCCCATGCCACATCTCTGCTCCTTCTACCAATCTCACCGTGGCTTCTTCTGTGTGTCCTTAGTTACAGGAGTTTTGTTCAGCTAGATTTCAGGCGACTCTCACTGATGTTTGCTCTGTGGTGTAGTTGTAGTTTTGATGTGGTCATGAGAGGAGGCAAACACAGTGTTTCCTTACTCTGCCATCTGACCTGAATCCAAATCAAAACATTTTGAAGATTCTAAAATGTTTTTAAAAATTCCCTTTTTTGGATAGATGATACTGGCTCCAAAAGGAGTTATGAAATGGATGGACATAAGTATCACTACATGTCAAAGGAAACATTTGAAAGCTTCAGGTATAGTCACAGGTAAGCTACATTCAGAACCTAATTCTGGTCTCTGGTTGTTTTACATTCAGAATAGATTACTTATTTTTATGCAAAGCTGTCCAAAGCTTCTGGGGGTAATTCCTTTTGTTTCTGAAGAATGAAGCAAATAAATGTAAATTGATATATAAGTACACCAATTCATTAGGTTCGGAGAAGGAACAGATTTGAGTTGCAAATTTTAGAGAATTTGGAGTTTGCAGCCAGAAATCTTCTAATATTTTTCTTCCTGTTGAATATCCACTAATTTTTCAGTGCTAGCAAATTCACATACTTGCATTCTATTCTGTTGGGGTTTATCTCCATGCTACTACTAATGTTTTACTTGTAGAAAGAGTTCTCCTTTTCTTTGTCCCACCCTGCAGGTTTGAGCATGGTGAGGACCGAGGCCGTGTGTGTGGCAGCCACGTGGTTGTGGTTTAAACACACTTTGCAGCAAAGCTATGTGCCATGGACTTGGAGCATCGGGTGGGTCTGGGGTGGGAGCTTTCCCCGTGTTTCAGGGGAAGAGACCAAAAGTGTGGTTGCCGAGAAGCCGGATAAGTTCCCAGGGTCTCCGCGGAGGTTTGAGGCGAACAATGAGCAGAGCGGCCCGCAGTGCTAAAGGCAAGACGCAGGGTGAGAAGCGGTGCAGCCCCGCGGAGGACGCCGTTGCCAGGCCTCTTTGGATGTGACCTGGGAGGACGATGACAACAGAGGAACTTGCTGGGGAACAAGCCAAGAGCCATGAAAACAACTCAATAGATCTTGGGCTTAATGCAAAAACTCATTCTCTCGCTAGAACGGGGACCTGGCAGCGGTAGCCACCGGGTCCAAATGGCCCTGGACCAGGGGCTGCTGGGTGCCTGCTGTTCACTGCCAAACCTCTCATTCCGATGGAAGAGCCGGAGACTGGCATCCTGTCTTGTGCCACCATGGTGTTTCGGCTGTGTGGGAGGCAGATGACCTTTTTAAGAATTCCTAGCAAAGAGGGGTCACATTCACGCCTGATAGTAAGACAAGGATAACATCTGGGCTCCCAAGCTCTGAGCCAGGGGATGATCTTTTTGGGATGTCTTTCTAGGAAGGAGGGGTGACAGAGAGGGAAGCTTTGGTGACTGATTGTATTGCTGTTCAGAAGTATGTGCTCTCTTTTCATTCTGCCCCTTCTCCCGCCCGCCCAGGAAGAGAGCATGTGCCTGTAGCATTAATATTGGACTTGGCCATTTGACTTCCTTTAGCTACTGGACCGTGGTGGAAATGACAGGCTACCAGGTCCCAACAGAGGTTTTAAGACACGTTTCTGCTATCGGTTTTGTGCCCCGCCCTCCATCAGAAGAACATCACAGCCCCGTGGTGCCTGATTCTTTGGCCCAGGTCCTGGAATTAGGTGAATGGGGGTATACTTGAACCTCGCCTGCAGCTTGGCTGCCATGCTCTGAGCCATTAACATGAAATAAATATTTGTTGTTTTAAGCTGCTGAGATATTGAGGCGTAGTTTATTAAGCAATGTTATTGCAACAATAACTGACTAATGCAGACAGATTAAATAACAAGTGACTCTGATGAGATTGGGGAGCTGGAAGAGATAATCTTCACTTAACACTATGCACCCAAATTTATACGTGCATTAAAAATGCAACGTGTTTAAAGTAAACAAAACTATGAATAAAATATGAGTGCAAATAATCAACAGATATCAGAGTTATTCCCTGTGGGAATAAACTAATGGAAGAAATCACAGAGAAA
The DNA here is from genome assembly GCF_001890085.2 of Hipposideros armiger. Taxonomy (NCBI): domain Eukaryota; kingdom Metazoa; phylum Chordata; class Mammalia; order Chiroptera; family Hipposideridae; genus Hipposideros; species Hipposideros armiger. Next base: position 2,716,717 of record NW_017731514.1, read on the forward strand.
ATTGAAATAGATTTAACTCAATAAAATACTTAAACTTCTATAGATCATATGAAAACATTAATAAAATTAAATTTCACAAATTATGGGAAAATAGTTTATGAAATAAGGCTCATTTCATCCATGCTTTCCAGATGGGAAAGTGAGGACTGAAGAGGTAGAAGGACCTGCAGAAGCATGTGCTCAGTGCAGATGGGCGTGAAACTTAAGTCCACACGGTGACATCAGACATGGGAACACAATGTAATGGCAAGATATCTGACACCTGGACACTGGCACTCACCCCTGGCGCTCCTTGGGTCCGGCACACTTTCATCTAAGAGTCCGATGGGCTGGCACGCCCTTTATGTGCATTCTCATGTATTGAATTTCACATACGCAATTGACCGCCTGGTTCAAATTACATCTTTCAGAAATATTATTCAGCTGAATAGTAAAAAGCTATTCCCAGGGTGGAAAATATGAAGAATTGTTCTTACAGACAAACAGGGAAAACAAAAATCTTATGAAATAAGTCTCAGATTGTTTAAGCATGACAAGGGACCATACTGGAAATCCTACTGATTTTCATCCAAAATTCCATGTTCAGCAGAGTTTAGACAAGAGCTAATAGCAAGTAAAACACAAGTTACCTCTGACTTGAACTATGCATACTCTCCTGAACAATTAACCCAGAGGAGATATTTGTGAAATATTTGAGAACCTTTCATGCTGTGGTTGATAACTTTGGAAAACAGATGGTACAGCTAGACAGAAGCGCTTTGCTTTGTTTATATCAAGCCAGTGGCTTTCTCTCATGGGGCTGTGCAAGTGGGGCTGGCCCCTGCCATCTGACTGTGGCCCGGGCCCATCTACACGTCTGTCTAAAGTGAATGACGCAGGGGCAAAGGCTCAGGGGAGCCCATGAGATGAAGGGGAGTTAGACAGTGCAGCAGACAGAAGGGGGGGCCCTGTGGTCCCCCTCCTGGTGCTCATGTGCTTGCACCATCCCCTCCCCTGGAGTGTGGACAGATCTGTGCAGTGATGCTGGCAATGGAATACAGCAAGAGTGATGGGATGTCATTCCCACGATTAGGCTATGACACAGAAGACTCCATCTTCCCAGCACAGTCTAGACCAGCGGTTCTCAACCTGTGGGTTGCGACCCCTTTGGGGGTCGAACGACCCTTTCATAGGGGTCGCCTAAGACCATTGGAAAACAAAAAGATATTTACATTACGATTCATAACAGTAGCAAAATGAGAGTTATAGAGTAGCAACGAAAATAATTTTATGGTTGGGGGTCACCACAACATGAGGAACTGTATTAAGGGGTCGCGGCATTAGGAAGGTTGAGAACCGCTGCTCTAGACACTCTCTTTGCTGGTTTGATGATCTTAGTGACTGTGTTGGGGAAACCCATGTGTTAAGGACCTGCAGTGGACTTCCAGGGGCTGAGGATGGTCTCCAGGGGCGCAGGGTGGTCGCCAGGGGCTCAGAGTGGTTGCCAGCTTACAGTCAGCAAGAAGCCAGGATGCTGTCATCACAAGAAAATGAATTCCTCCAATGACCAGAGGGAGCTTGGAAGCAGTTCCTTCATTATTCAGCTCACCTGTAAGACCACAGGCCTGGCCAATGCAGCTGTGCAGCATTTTGAGACCCTAAGCCGAACGCCCAGTTAAGTCACAGCAGACTCCTGACCTGTGAAAGCTGTGAGATGATGAATGTGTGCTGTTTTAAGCCACGGAGCTTGTGGTAATTGATCACACAGCAATGGAACGGCTACTAGCTAATGCAAAAGGGGACAGAAGCAGGACACTCGGGAGGGGCGGGCTGGCGAGGGCGTGCCAGGCACACGTGGGCCCTCCTGGGTGAGCTCACTGCTTTGGGTTTTATTTTGAGTGAGATGGTGCCATGGTTAATTTTATGTTGTCTTACCTGGACCTGGGATGACCTGTTTTCTGAATGTGTCTGTGAGAGTGTTTCCAGAAGCAATGAGCATTTTCTTGGTGGGTTGAGTAAATCAGACGGCCCTCTCCAATGTGGGCAGGCACCATCCAATCCACCTGTCCTGAATACAACAAAAAAGTGAAGGAAGGCGGATTGGCTCTCTTCCTCGGAGCCTGAGCTGGGGTATCAGAGTCTTGCCTTTGGTGCTCCCAGCTCTCAGGCCTCTGGGCTGCAGCCCTGGCCTTCCGAGCTCCCCAGCTTGCAGAGAGCAGGTAGGGAGACTTCCAGCCTCCACAACTGCACAAGCCAACCCCTCGTGATGAATCTCTCTGTAGATATCTATGCACATCCTCTCAGTTCTGTTTCTCTGGGGAACCCTGACTAATCTAGGTTTTGGTACTGAGAGTAATTCCCGAGGAACAGAAATTTTAAAATGAGATGTTTGAATTGGCTCTTGGGTTTCTGGAACTGGCTCTCAATCTGATTAGATTTTGAGATGCAAAGGACTCTATTTCTGGTAGTATGGAGAGCACTGACGGTCCACGGTGTGAACTAGCAATAGAGACGCACAGGATATCGACACTGGATACCCGTAACCAGCCACTTGTAAAAGCAAGGGGCTAGGTGCTTCTGTATGTGATGCTTTCCAATTTGGGGAGAAACCGAGGAGTATAATGACACTGGCTGCTTGCTCCTAATGTTTCTGGGAGAGGATGCGATGAGCTCAGGCCCTGAATAAATGACTCAAAGGCTTCTGTATCTCCTGGGGGAGCCAGTGGAGGGTTGTGAGCAGAGGATGGCATGGTCTATTTTGTTAATATCTGGATTTGTTAAGAAATACTCCGTCGCTCTGTTCAGAAAGGACCGCAGGAAAGCAGGTCAGAGCATCTAGGAGTAGTGAGAGTGGGTGAGTGCTGTGGGGGCCTGCCTGGACTGGCCGGCCTGGGACGTAGAGGCCAAGTCACTGGCGGAAGACAAGTTGGGATTCTGGGTCTTTCATAAAGGGGGTGTTGGCAGCATTTGCCAGTGGGTTGGTCTTGTGGTGTGAGAGGAAGGAAAGATGTGATGACTCCGTGGGTTTCAGCCACGGGATGGATGAAATGGAACTGCCGTCATTGCTGTGGTGAAGTAGTTTCGGGGGGTAGGGACTAAGAGCTTTGTGTTGGACATGAGCCTGAGATGGCCATAGGTCATCCCAGGGCAGATCACAGCCGGGCGGACCCACTGTCACACGAGGCTGGAGTTCGGGAGGTGGCCTGTGCTGGAGACATGACTGTGGGTCCCTTGAGCAGAGGTGACATTTAAAGACCAGATGAGATCAATGGAAGGGTAAGTGTAGGTGTGAGCGTGCAAGTCAGTTCAGAGCTTCTTGGATGACCTTGAACAAGGTGAAACATGCGAGATCACAGGGGTTGAGTGGAAGAATGAAAGTCTCACCCTGCATTCCATTTGTCATATGGGTCATGCTGGGTCTTTGTTTCTGGGAATGGCGTGGAAGGGTGTTCTCCATGGGCTGCAGCCTTTGAAAACCCCTAGCCTCAGTTCTGCTTACCAAACAGCACCCCTCTCCCCACCCTGACTTTATTTCTGGGAGCCAGATTTCAGTGAGAAGACAGGAGCTCATAGATTGCTAATAAAATGAGGACTATGACTCAGAAGCAGACTAAGGGAAGAAAAACAGAAAAAATCCTCTTCCCACCAACTGCTTTGCACACACTTAAATCTGAGGAGACATGTGTCTTTAAATCCCCACCTTCAAATCAATCACCTGCTACCGACATGCTTTGGTATTCAAAGTATTACCATCAGATGTGTCTGAAAATAGGCCTGTGCTGACCAATCATGACACACATGTAAGACTTAGTCCTATCTCAGGCCTGCACCTGTGATGTGGCAGGCTGGGTTGGGGCAGCTCCCGGGTGATGGATTTCCAGCCAAAGAGAGATGACTTTCTGAGGACACAGAGAACACACCTCAGCAGGTGGGGTCCTGCCTTATGAGGGAGGTGGTGGTGTGAATGGAGAGCCCCCCAAGGGGCTCACACAGGTTCTCCTGAGCTGGCACTGCTCAGTCTTCCTGTTGCATCATACCTATCAAATGGGTTTGTGACAGGTCAGCCCCAAGGACAGTGGTGAGGACCCCCCCTCCCACCAGGAGAGCAGATCCCGCTGAGGTCAGCTTGGTGGGCCTGCTGACCACAGCAGATGGCTCTCTCCAATCCCATCCAAGACTATGCCAGCATGGTGGGGTGACTTACTTTCTTCAGGCAGCAGAGGCATTGACAGGGTCCCGTGGCAGCTGGTTCACGCTCCTCGCCAACCAAGCGAATAGACTTAGATGGTCCTCTAACCCAAATGCAGTAGGAGCCATGATGGGCACCCACAGCCTCTGCAGGGGTGAACCTCTCTCACAGATACCTGCCCTGTGTCCTCAGGAAGATGTTCTCTCACCATCCCTTTGTTTTGGCTTGAAGAAGTTAGGGACATAATTCATGTACCATAAAATTCACTATTTTAAAGTGTAAAAATCAGTGGTTTTTAGTATATCCACAAGATTTCACATCCACCACCACTATCTAACTCTACAGCATTATCATTACCCCAAAAATAACCTTGTACAGCTGACCCTTGAACAACCCAGGGGTCAGGGGCGCCAACCTCCTGGACAGTCAAAAATCCATCTGTAACTTTTGACTCCCCCAGAACTTGACTACTAATAGCCTACTGTTGACCAGAAGTCTTACCGATCACATGAACAGTTGATTAACACATACTTTGTATATTATGTGTAGTCTATACTGTATTTTTACAATAAGTAAGCTAGAGAAAAGACAATGTTATTAAGAAAATCATAAGGAAGAGAAGGTACATTTATGGTACTGTACATATTTTTTAAAATTCTGCTTATAAGTGGACCCATGCAGTTCAAACCTATGTCGTTCAAGGCTCAGCTAGTTGTTAAGTAACTGTCCCTTCTACCCTTTTCTACTTTCTGGCAAACACTAATCTTTCTGGCCCTATGGATTTGCCTTTTCTAGAAATTTCATATAAATGGGATCCTTCCCTGTGTGGTCATTGGTGTCTGCCTTCTTTTACTGACCATCATTTTTCAAGGTTCATCCAGCATCTCACTCCTTTTTATGGATAGATACTATTCCATGTATGTAAGGAGGGACCACATTTTCTTCATCTGTTCATCAGTTGATGGATGCTGAGTTGTTCCCAGTTTTTGGCTATTATGAGTTGTGTTAATATCGATGCTTGTATAAGGTTTTATGTGAACACACATGATCAATTCTCTGGTATATACACAGCAGTGTAATTTCTGGGCCTGAAGGCAACTTGGTATTAGACATTTTCAGGAACTCCTCAAAACATTTGCACAAACAGTTCCTACCAACAATGTATGATTTCAATTTTTCCACATCCTTGCCAACACTTGCTATTTTTTGTATGTGTGTAATGTATGTATATATTACATCCATCCTGATGGATGTGAAGTAGTATTTCATTGTGGTTTGATGACCATCCTATTTTAAATGGAAAACTCCCTAACCACTCTCCCATATCTTCTTTCTCCAAAGCACCTATTACCCTCTCACTTTGTGTATCTATCCATCCATCGATCTATCTACATGTGTGTATATGTGTGTGTGTGTGTATACACACACACACACACACACACACACACACACACACACACATATATAGAGGGTGCCAAAACAATGTATACACATTTAAAAAAATATATTTTATTGGGGAATTGGGGGGATGGGAACAGTGCTGGGGAATTGGGGGGAGGGGAACAGACAAGTTGCTGTCCTTTTGTTCTTCAGTCTATTTGTGGAGGACGTCGCTTCACTGGCCCATGTTGGTGTTATCATTGCGCTCTTCCCGGGCAAGGCAGATCAGTCGCTGGCCATTGGACAGACGATCACGCTGGCTGCCGGCAGCTCACGGTAGCTTATGGCAGCCACTGCAGCCTACGCCGTCGCCGGCGACTCACGGCAGCCCAGCTCCAGGTCGAGCTGTTCTTCACCATCTTAGCTGTAGAGGGCGCAGCGTCACTGGCCCGCATGTACGATTTGAACCGGGGCCCTGCTGCTCAGAGCTGGTGTCCCAAGCCAGCTCTTAACCAACATGCCACTCAGCCAGCCCTGTGTACACATTTTAAGCAAGGAAAAAACGGTAATTAAAATTATAATACTCAATATATACCAATAACAAAAAACAAATACAGTCACATAAGACTTCTGAAATTACAAGAGGTGCTCAAAGTGGTTGCCATCAGTGTAATTTTAATCTAGTTTTTTCCTTTCTTAAAATGCATATACATTTTTTTGGCACCCTCTGTATGAATGCATATATGTATGAATACACACAGTCACACATACAGTTCCCTCTGGTCCCGGCAGGACTTGCTCCTCCAGCACGGTCCTCACCACTTCCATGGTGACCATCCACGCTGCTTCTCTCCACCTTTCCACGCTCCAGCCAGCATGAGCTACTTATTTCTCACCACACATTCCATAGGCATGCACCACTACATTTCGAAGACACTGGCCCTTTTCGTGGCTTGTCCTTGCTGCCTTCAGCCTGCAACTCCCCTGCTGGTCCTTTAAGAAGCATCCGTTCCAGCCCAGCCTCAATGACGCGGGGGCCTCAGCAGGTGACGGCAGGAGTGGAGGGAGGGGCCAGGGTTCATCTTGATTGTCTGCACTTGGCCCCATCCTGAGTGACGAAGCCCAGGCCAGGGAACCTCAGCACACCTGATCTTTAGGATCTCACAGGCGAAAGGTCAGCAGCATGTGTCCACCAGGTCTAGGCAGGTGACCTGGAGTTGACAGGCACACTGGGCGTAAAAGAATGGGTGTGTTTTGAAGGAAACAAAGTCCGTTCTGGCTGAGGAACCCCTGAGAAATGTGGGGACAAACATGGGGAACACTGCAGACATTTGGAGGCTATTGGGGAGGAGGTATGGCCTGGCCAAACTGGGAAGGCCTAGAACTTGAGGTGAGCATGTCCAGTAGGACCAGGAGTCATATGTCATCAATCTACAGGAATGCACGTTCTGAACTCTGTGCCACCTTCTCCGGCCCCACGTGGGTTGCCTCATTGATACCATTTCCTATTCCAACATGAACACTATACCAAGGCAGAAACTTTCACTTCTCTGTTTTTTTTTATTAAATTCATCTCTTGTGATCTATTGATTTTCTTAAAAGAAAAGTAAATTCATTTTATTTTGTTTTTTATTTTCCACAACTTATTACCAGACACTTGGGTCTGGGACACACCGAACAAGAATTCAGATAAAGTGTTCAAAAATGTTCCCAAATCAAAATCAATGAAAGTACATGGATCTACTTTGAATGTTACAAGAACAAATGTAGAACATTTCATTAGAACACGCTGCTTGATGCCACCAGGTAGAGCTGCGCAGCTGTGGTTTAACAGACGGCCCATGAGGACTGTTCAGAAGAAGCTTAACAAAAGGAAGTGTAAACACCTCCGTGCAGATTCGAGCAGACTTGGCTCTGGGTCTGGGCACGTAGGACTAACCACATGCCCCTCCCTCCCCCCGACAGTCCCACTGATGACACCTATAAAAGCGGGGCAGAATACATGGGACAGCCATTTGCAGACTCTGGAAGGTAAGTAGCAGCAGGTGATTTGGGAAAGAACTCCAACATTTGATGAGCCACCAGACAAATGGAGAGTTTACCATTTTCTGTCCCTCTGATCTCCTTCCTCCAACCTGAGTTTGATGCCCTGGGAACCCAGCGATGGGCAGGTACAAGGCACTCCAGAAGACACTCGGTGCTTGTGGCTCTAGGCCAGGAAAGGGGACGCCTAACACAGAACATTCAGAAACCTCCATTTTCTTTCCATGTAAAAATCCTCCACTCTCCCATGCCCCGATCCCTTAAGCAGCCGCGAAGCAATGGCAGCCGGAAGCAAAAGTCCATGGAGCCGAGACTTGGAGGCAGGACAGTCACCGTCGTCATACTGCAGAGCTGGTGTCCCAAGATGGGGAGGCAAACATCCAATGCCTCTTTCCATTTCTATTCCCATGCTGCTGACCACAAGTGACAGGGTGGTCGCAGACGTGCACAGCAGAGCAGGTCTCTGCGAGCAGGGCCTGTTTTCCAGCCAGAGGAACTTGGGAAAGTGACCACATATGACAGTTTTTTAAAATTCCTGGGCTCAGCACCACCTTCCACACACAAACAGTGCACACATGGATGTCAGCCTACAGAGCCCTCCAAACATTTTGAGGATTGAACTAACAGGCAGATCACAGAGCAGGTCCTAGATTAGCCAGTGAGTGACATGTGTGCGGGGTAGATATGACAGAACTGCAAAGGCTTGCAAAACCGGGCTGACTGTGCACCACGGCCAATGCAGAGAGGACAACTGCAAACCTGTGGCCTGAATGTAAGCAAGTGAGCTGCCTGTATAAACAAAAACATGGCATTCAGCAGCATGAACAGGTCCAGAGCCTTATAACACAGCATTCAAAGTGTTCAGCGCCCAAAACTGCTTGGCCTATGAAGACCCAGGAAAATTCCAATTCTCATGGGAAAAGACAGTCGACAGGCACCACTACTGAGGAGACACTGACATTGGCCTCATGTGACAGCTCCTTAAAGCAGCAATTACTAACGTATTCCAGCAAGCAATCACAAATGTGTTGGACATCAATCAAAGATTAAAAAATGGAAATTTTAGTCCTGAAAAAAACATGCAAAAAAGGAGACACTTCCATAGCTAGGCTCAGCAGCAGAATGGAGGTGACAGAGAAAGAAGCCACTGAAATCAAAGACAGAAATTGAGTCTGAACAGCGGAGAAGATTTGAAAAATGATCTGAGCCTCAGAGATCTGTGGGGCAACAAAAAAGTTCTTGCAACGTGTCCTCAGAATCAGAGAGGAGAAAGAATGAAATGCTAAAAAATATCTCAAAAAATATTTACTGAAAACGTTCCAAATTTGGAAAAATGCATGAACCAACAGAATTAAGAATCTCGGCAAATCCGACCAAGAATAAACTCAAAGACATCCATGCCCAGACACATCAGAATCAAACTGCTGAAACCTAGACACACAAAATTTGAAAGCGGCCAGAAAAAAATAATGCATTATGTATAGGAGAAAAGCAATTCAAATGGCCAGGGATTTTCCATTTGAAGCCATGGAGGCAAGCTGGGAGTGGCCCAGCATTTTCAAAGTGCTGAAAGAAAAGAATTGTCAACCCAGAAATATACACGCAGAGAAAACGCCTTCAAGAATAAAGATGAAATAAAGATGTTCTCAGCTGAAGGAAAACTAAGAAAATTCACTGCCAACAGAACTGCTCTGAGAGAATTCCTTAAGGAAAATCTTTAGCCAGAGGGAACCGACAGCAAGAGGGAACTTGAACATTAGGACTGAAGACCTGGTAAACAGGTGGGTAATTTGAATAGACTGCTTTATGTTCTGAATTCTTTAAAATATGTTTTGTAGTTGAAAGTAAAAAATGGAATCATTGTCTGGTGAGGTTTTCAGCATGTTCAGTATAATGTGTGACAACCACCATATGAAGAGAGAGGGTAAAAGGGCCTGCATGGAGGGAAGCCTTCTACATTCCACGTCGGGTGATGATATATTGTTTCTCGTGGACTGTGAAAAGTTGTACACCCCATTCCCTGAAACAACCAGTTTGAGAAATTCATCTGTACAAAGAGAAGGAATAAAAAATACAATAGGTAATACTAAAAATATGCAAATGACCCAAAAGAAGGCAGGAAAGGGGGCAACAGAGAAATAAAAAATGGAGGGAACAAACAGAAAAATAATAAAATGGGAGAACTAAATCCAAATATGTCACTATTACAATAAATGAAAATGGTGTGTACATGCTATTAAAAGATGGGTTGGCAGAATGGATAAGACAAGAACTACCCACAATGCTGCCTACAAGAAGCACATTTCAAATGGAACGACATCTGTAGGTTAAAAGTGAAAGGGTGAAAAAGTCACCTGTGTGAACACTAATCCAAAAACTGGATCGGCTATATTAATATCAGAGGAAACAGACTTAAAAGAAAAAAAATTACCAGGGAGAAAGCAGGGTATTACATAACGACAAAAGGGTTAATTCACCAAGAAGGCACAGCAATCCTACATGTGTATGCATTTAACTAAAGAGTTTCAAAATGCACGAAGCAAAAGCTGAGAGAACTGAGAGGAGAAATGAATCAATCCACCTTGACAGTTGGAGACATCAACACTGCTCTGTTAGTGAGACACAGAACTAGCGGGTAGAAAATCAGCAAGGTGGGAATACAAACAGCACCAGCAACCACCGCGTCTCACTGATAGTCGTAGAACACTACACTCACCAGGAGAGCAACAGGCATCCTTTCAAGCCCCCGTGGGACATTCGCCACCAAGAAAGACCATTGAAATACAACCAAGTATGTTTCTGATCATAATGGAATTAAACTGGAAATCAGTAACAGAAAGATAACAGGAAAATCTTCAAACACTTGGAAATTAAACACTTTAAAACAATTATTGGGTCAAAGAGGAAGTCCCAAGGGAAATATTTTCAGCAGAGCAATAGTGAGAATACAACATGTTAATATCATCTCCATTTGTGGGCGCAGCTCAAACAGTGCTGAAAAGGAAATTTAAAGCTTTAAATGCTTATATTAGAAAAAGAAGAAAGGTCTCAAGTCGATAATCTAAGCTTCACCTCAAGAAACTCAAGAATGTAAAGCAAAATAAGCAGAAAAAAGAAAATTATAAAGACAAGAGCGGAAATTAATCAAACCGAAAGCAGAAAAACAATAGAGAAAAGCTGGTTCTTTGTATAGAGCAATAAAATTGATAAGTTTCTATCTGGGCTGAAAAAAATAAGAGGGAAGTTAAAATACCACTATCAGGAATGAAAGAGAATCTGTTTCTTTTTTTAACAGACCCTGCAGACAACAATGGGGCAAGAAGGGAATCCTACCAGCGATTCTACATGTAGAAATTCAACAAGTTACACAAAATAGACAAAATCTTTAAAAGCCACAAACTACCAAAACTCACCCAAAATGAAACAGATAATCTGAATAGTCCTATCACTATTAAAGAAACTGGATTTATAGTTAAAACCTTTTGAGAAAGAAATCTCCAAGCCCAGATTATCTCACTGGTAAATTCTACCAAACATTTAAAAAGGAATAGCAGCAACTCCACATAATCTGGAGAGAAGAAAATCATCCCCACTTCATTTTACAAAGTCAGCAATACCCTGATACCTACGCCGGACAAAAAGAGCATACACGAAAAACTGCAGACCAATATTACTTGTGAGCATAAATGCACGTATTCTCAACAAACTGTGAGTAAGTTGAATCTGGAATACGAAAAAGAGATTAAAACAGGACTATCAACTGGGTTTATTTCAGGAATTCAAAACTGGGTCAGAATTAAAAATCTATCAATGTAATCCATGATAATAACTGTCTAAAAAGTAACACCATATCATCATATTGATTGGTGTGGAAAAGGCATTTGACAAAACTCAGAATCCATTTATAACAAAAAGCAAACCATTGAAAGCAAACTTCTCTAAGTAAAATTCCTCATCCTGATGAAAGACATTTACAAAAAAGTTACAGCTACCAACTTAATGGCGAAAGACATACTAATTTCCCCCAGACTGAAAAGAAAGGCCAGAACTGTGCTATTCCTAGACAACTTGTCTATATAGATAATCCCAAATAACATGCAAAAAACCTTCTAGAACTGAGATGTGAATTCAGCATGGTTGCAGGATACAAGGTGAACACACACACACACACACACACACACACTGATACATTTCTATGTATTAGCAATAAGTGATTTGAAAATCAAAATAAAAACATACCATTTAAAGTAGTTCAAGAAGTGAAGTATGTAAGTATAAATCTTACAAAAAGTGGACAGAATTTGAATGCTAAAGAGTATAAAATGCTGACAAAAGCTTTCAAAGGAGATTTGAAAAACTGCAGAGGAGACTACGTCCGTGGCGGCCACACAGTGGAGATGTCTGCTCTTCCCAGCTCGTCTACGGATCTGTACCATTGCAGTGCGATTATAGAGAAAGACGAGGTACTTACAGCGTTTGTATGGAAGGTCAGAGCAATTAGAATAGATAGAAACGATTCTGAGCACGAAGCCTAAAGTTGGCAATTACATGACTCGTTTTTAAGACTTGCTCTACGGCTACAGCAGGTAATGACAGAGGGTTACACACACAAACCAATCAACACCACACTGGGTCCAGAAAGAGACCCACACAGATGTGACCACCTGACATTTTAGAACGGTGCAAAGATGGTTCAATGGAGAAAGAGCAGTCTTTTCAGCAAATGGTGTTGGAACAATTGGTCATTCATATGCCAAAAGTATGAACGTCAACCTAAACATCAGACCTTACACAAAAATCAACACGGAATGCCTCGTTGACCTATGTGTAAACGTAAAGCTATAAAACCTTTGAAAGAACATATAGGAGAACAGGGGTTCAGCGAAGCGTTCTCAGAAATGACATAACATCAAAAGCATGAGCCATGAGAAAATGATAAATTGGACTGTATTAAAATTAAAAGTTTGGGCTGCAAAAGACACTTAATAGAATGAAAAGAAAAGTGTTATGGGGTGAATTGTGTCCCCCCAAATTTGTATACTTAAGTCTTAATCCCTAGAAGCTCAGATTGTGGCCTTATTTGGAAATAGGGTCTTTAAAATGTCACCCGTTTAAATGAGACCAGTAGAAAGGGTTCTACTCCAATGCCATCGGTGTCCTTATTAAAAGGGGACTTTTAGACACAGAGACAGACATGCACAGAGGACAGAGCATGTGAGCAGACGCAGGGAGACGGCAGCCATCTACAGACCAGGAGGAGAGGTCTGGCACAGCCCCCGCCCTGCAGCCCTCACAGGCCCCGCCCTGCAGCCCTCACAGGCCCTGCCCTGCAGCCCTCACAGGGAGCCAGCCAGCAGGCACCTGGGTCTCAGACTTCTGGCCTCCAGAACCCGAGAAGATACATTTCTGTTGTGTCAGCCTCTGAGTTCACCGTCCTTTGCTTCAGCAGCCCCAGGGACTAACATAGCACACTACAGAGAAAGATAAAATAGTTAATATTTGCAAACCGCACATTCAACAAAATACTTGTATCCAGAATATATTTAAAAAAAAACCACCTCTCAAAACTCAACAGTAAGAAAATAAATAGCCCAATTAAAACGCAGACAAAACACTTGAGCAGCCCTGTCACCAAGGGGAACGTAAAGATGGAAAATAATCACATGGAAAGATCTCTCGATCATTTGCCATCAGTGAAGATTGGAGGGAGGTGCCCGCCGCTGCACACCTGTCACAAAGCCCGGAATAAAACCCTGACGACGACGCATGCGTGCTGCAGGGATCCGGAGCACTGAGTCTCCTGTGCTGTTGGCGGGAACGCGAAACGACAGCCGTGGGGAGCACAGTTTGGCGGTTTCTCATGTAATTCAACCTTTACCTCCCAGGTGAGCCGGTTATCCTGCTCCTAAGAGAAGGAGACATGTTTGCTTACAGGGGTTCCCATAGCAACTTTATCTAATAGCCACCCCAACTGAAAGATACCCGAAGGTCCTCCAGCAGATAGATGGCTAGCGTGTCCCACACCCACGTGTGGGGGCTACTCAGCCATAAAAGGGAGTGGACTCTCGATACACGTAACAACCCGGACGGGCTGCCAAGACAGTACCCTGGAGGAGGGAAGCCAACCTCAATGCTTTGTATACGGGGTGACTCCATCTGCGTGAAACCCTCACGTGGCGGGAAGTGGGCCGAGCGAGCGGTGGGGACCAGAATTTATAACCACGGCACCACCATGCTGCGGGCTTCAGAAAGGGGAGGTTCGCTCTCAGGAGGGAGGAGTGGACGGCTGGACAGACCAGTGGCCACAGCTGGTCGGTAGCTGAGTATCCTGGGGCCCCGTCTAAGCATGGGGCACGGAGATGGTGGCAGTGCCTCCCCGGGCTGCAGGAGCACTGGGAGGATAAAGGCACGTGCAGAGCTTTGCAAGGGCCCCCGCCTCACAGAGCGAGCCGGGACGTGGAGCTTCTGTGACCACGTCGTCGTCGTCATTGCATGTGGTGGCTTCTGTGTTGCCTGGGAAATTCCATAGTCGTGGCGAGAGCTGCATCAGTGTCAGCTCCCTTCGCTTGGCAGCCCCTCAGGCATCTCAGGGGCTTAACAACCCAGTGTGTCTGCAAATTCTATTCTTTCTGCCTGGGCAGCTCCTGTCCATCCAGCCCACAAGTGAACACCCCTTGTAGTAGAGATGGTGTTTTAAACAGTGTTTGCAGCTCCCCGGTTCTCTCCATGCCCTCTCCCACCAGCGTCACCTCGCCCGTGTGTACACGTGACGACCGAGGGCCTCACAGTGCGGTGGGGACCACAGCCTGCCTGGCAGTACAGGCGGTGACCTTGCCGGTGCTGGCGCCTAAGCCCCAGCCAAGCCACGCCTCGTCGGGGCAAGGAGAGCTTCCCAGGAGGACTGAAGAACTCACGGGACATGTTCAGCTGGGTCCTCCATGCCGTGCCGCCGCTGTCCAGGGTCCTGTGGCCATCTCGGTTCCCTCAATAGACATCCGCCTTGTTCATCTCGGTGACACCGAGCGCCTCAGAACAGCTGAGAAGTGGACTCGCTGGCATAGGGGCATGGGCACAGGGCAAGAGGCCGGGTGGCTTCACAGGAAGGGGCATGGTGGTGGCTCCTTGGAGGACACTGCAAGAGGGACATCTTTCACGATGCGTATCCGTTTTCTTCCCACCCAGCCACAGCAGCGTGGGGGTCAGAGAGCTCCGTGGTTCTGTGGAAATGTGTCCAGACTGCATGGCCAGATGACCCCACTTTGGACCAGGAGGTCTGAGCATCAGTCTCTCCTTGGATTATACACGGGTAATGTGATGGCCTTGTGGGGCTTTGTGAGGATTAAATAAGGTTGAATGAAAAAAGGCACATAAAAACTTGACTATATATACCTTGGAATATAAATGCCACTTAAACATTTCAGTGATGTTTTAAAAAATTCTGAAAAGGTAGAATGATTTCACTTGCCCTGTGCAGCTCCTAGGACTGCGTGTGAAAATCACATACATCAATCCACGAAAGAAAAAATGAGGTGAATGCACCGTGCTGACTCAGCAAGTGTCTGTCCATCGCTGGAGCTGGGTAGATTCTGGCAACAGATTCCTAACCGTCTCTGCCAAGCCAAGCCACGTCCACACAGCAACCAGTCGGCCACTACAAACACGCATCTGACCGGCTCGCCTTTGCTTAAACCCTGGGTGGTTCCCCACGGCCACGGCCCCCGTGCCTTCATCTCCCTAGGATGGTATTCCAGGCTTTCTGAGATCTGGCCTGGCCCCTGCTCTGCCTTGCAATACTTGTCTTCTCGAAGAAACAAGAACATTAAAGAAAGCAAGTAAAACTTCCCCCGCTGCTGTTGACAGGAGTAGGCAGGACGGAAGGTGCACTGAGCTCACACACACAGGGAGCCTGTGCCCTCCTGGGGGTTGGCAGCCCCTCCCCTGGCCTGGGCACCAAGGGCAGAGCAGCGAACCCTGCCCTGGGAGGTTTGCAACTCCCATGGGAGTCCAGTCTCCTGTCCCCAGCAAGGAGCTGGCCTCGGAACAGTGTGAGGGAGGTGGACGCGGCCGCTGTCCACCTGTGGAGAAGCTGTAAGATCCCCCCCAGATCCAGGCGATAAGGAGCTTCTCGCCGGCCCTGGACGTTTGATCAAGTTGCCATCTGAGGGATTTGCTGACTGTGAGCAGGACTCGGGCTATCTCTGCGTTACAGCCCGGTCGGGACTGTGCCAACACGCTTTATCCGATCCTCAGGGAAATCATTTTCTGAGTAAGCCAGGTTGTGATGGCTGCTGAGGGCTGCCAGCTCCCCGCAGTGGAAAGGTCAGTGAATCTTCTACCAAGAAGAGATAATCGTGGGAGGAACTCTGCACGTTAAACACCACTTCTGGGTTTCAAAGAAAGTTCACGTAATTACACGGTAGAAAGGGAAAGGCGGCGGTGGGCGAGTCTGGGGCCCCACTGGGAGACCTTTCTTGAGAACGCAAGCTCCTCGGGGCCGGATCGGTCCTCCTGGCCACGTCCTTGGTCCCAAGGACAATGCCTGGAACAGATGCTCATTGAAAGCTTGGGGGTTCATGGGGGGGGTGGGTAGGGGAAGGGGGGGTCTCAGGCTGCTTCTCCAGTGACATTGTCTCAGGGAAGTTGCCAACTACTTCTGGGGCTCAGACTCAGTCAGACGGACAGCCCACCAGAGTGTATAATATAACCCAGGGCCAGAGCATTGACGCTGAGCTGGAGTTGGGACCTTCGAGAGGGGTCTTGGTTGGTGACACGTTCAGTTCACTCATCTTGTCATTCCTCCTCCAGGACGTCAGCAGCTCTTTCTAAGATCCCAGTAATAGCCCCCCAACATCAGCTCGGCCCCAGCCTCACCCTCCTCAGACCACCCGTGTGAGCCACCAGACTTGTTCCCTGTGGGGTGCGACTCGCTGACAAGGAAGATATTTTATCTCTGCACCAACTGGGTGGCTTTCCGGCTCTGACCTGCCAGGGTGGGGCTGAGCATGACATCGGCAAGACATCCCTCTCCCCACAGAAAGAAAACGGGCCTCCCTGCGTGTGAGGCCAGGACCGGAGCCCCGGTGGGGACACCACCATGGGCTGGGTTCCGTAACACAGAGTCCATCCAACACGATAGAATACGCCGTGCGTCAGGAACCTGCAGTGAGTGTCTGGCCCACCGATCGCCCTGACTCCCTGCAGGGCACCAGCCCTCACTTGCTCCCCTGGCCGCCCGCCTGCAATTGTGGACAGGAGTGCAGGGGCCTCAGATGGTGCCAAGAGCTGCAGGGTGACAACGGCATGTGCTTCCGTGGTTCCTGTTGTTCATTTGACCTAATGAGTGCAGAGCACTGAACACCTGTGTGTGCCAGGCACAGCAAGAGGCAGTGTGCTGAGGAGTGAGCCATGAGCACCCGCCTGTCTGGTGACAATAAATAATTATCCAGCCACCCGTGTATGACCCCCTGGTGGTTTCCAGGCTCTGAGAGTGGACTCTGGATGCAGGGGTCACAGGAAGATGAGGTTCTGCCCTGGCAGCTCACTGTCCATGGAGGCAGATGGGGGCACAAGCAGAGAAGGGGCTGCAATATGCTGGGATGCTCCTCGGGACACTGGCCCCCCCACTCCACTCGCTCTGTCTCCTGACTTCTGGGCTGGAATGGGCCCCATGTCCCCTGGAGACACTCAGGACGGCCGCGTGTCCTTGCTGGGGCCTGGCGGGGCTCTGGCAGGCCCTGTTCCTTCCTCCTCCCTGGCACAGACACAGACACAGGCAGAGGCAGAGGCAGAGGCAGAGGTGGTATTTCTGGCTGTGTTGCTATGTCAACCCCCAGCTGTGTCTCCCTGTCTGGCTTCAGGGCTGGAGGCGGCCTATCCGTGTGCACCAATCCCAGACATGGACCAGAGGCAGGAGCTACGTGCTGTGGACATTGACAAGGGACCCAGCTCGTGGCAAAGTGCTCCTTTATTCCGACGTCTAACCGTGACACCCAAAGTGCCGCCCGTGGGCCCCAGGGCCACGCTGGGCTCGGTGCAGGAAGCAATCGGTGTCGTGTCCCCACTGGGTGCTCAGCAGAATAAGTAAGGGGATGGTGCACGTGTCGTGAGACAGGCGCCTGGGACGGGCAGGACGGTGCCAGGCACACAGCACGTGGCAGCTCGTAGCTGCTGGATGAACAAATGGCCGAGCGAATGGACAGGTGAATGAATGATAACATGACAAGCTGGGCTGAGTCCAGCATGATGGGAAGGTGCTGCCATAGAGGGTTCACCAGGGGAGCGGACACCTGGTCGGGCCTCGCGTGATCACACAGCAGTGTCACAGTGCAGTGTGACCATCACATCTCACGAGGACTGTGCATCACGGGGACCAGGCAGCATTCTAAGTGGTGCAGGGATGAGCTCATCCAGTCCTACAACACATGGGTTTATCACTGTGGTCACTTTACGCCCAGGAACCGACACCCGGAAACCCAGGGTCACGCAGGTGGGAAGCTGAGCTCTAAGTGTCGGAAGTCGCCCGAAGCAGAGACAGCACTGGGTGGAGAGCAGGCCGCTGAGGGTGGGGAGGTTAGGGCCACTCCCTGTCCCCGGGTGGCGGGGCGGCTGGTCAGTGATGCAGGCAAGGAGCCTGCAGCTGAGGGTCCCAGGGCGCCACACGCTACCAGGGCGGCCAGGAATAAGCCCTCATAGGGTTGGGGGGTGGTCTGGCTTCCCAGGGGTGGGCCTTGAGGTGAGGGTTCCCTCTAGGGGTGCCCGTGGGAGCCCTGCTCAGAGGCTCTTCCAGACACGTGTCCTAAGTCCCCAGTGGACAGGGACGGGGGCACGCAGTGGAGGACAGGGGCTGGGCAGAAGCCTCAAGACTCAGGCAGGAATCCCTGCAGCACGGGAGCCAGTCTGGGTGTTTGGTCTTTAATCTGCTTTGTTGGTGGGATTCTGCCACCTCCCCAGATACGTGTGTTTTCTCGGGCAAGAGGGTAATTCTCCTTCAATCCCAGGAGAGAAAACACATCCCCGGGCTTGAGACAGACAGTATTTTTATGATATTTGTTTAATGCCTTTGATATTAAACTTTTATAGTGTTTTTAAAAATTCATGAAGCCCCTTGAAAACGCCACGTGTTCTGTGGCTGTTACTTGTCAGGGAGGCAGCACCCTGGAGGGGGAATCAAATGGCCCCAGATTTGAATCCAAGTTCTCCCACTCTCCGAGCCTCTAATTCCACATCAGTAAAGTGTGTGGGTGGGGGGGCTCCGGGGGGGCTTCGTGCAGACCCTGTTTGCGTGGCTCACAGAGGCACTCAGCAAACGGTACCAACTTTACAGTCACATCGGAAGAGCTCAGTGACCAGTGGGCCCATGGCTGTAGGAGTCAGAGGCAGCGGCCTCCCGGCACCAGCCGCCCTTGTCCCAGACACCGATGGTCAGGAGGGGGGGCCTGAGTCTGCACAGCCAAGCTTGGACACGGAATTGGCTTGGTGGTGGTGGTTGGGGTCCCAGCCCCCCACCTTCGGAATATAATCACATCCAGTCGCCTTTGAGGCCATGCTCCTCCCACATGGAGAATATAACGAGAGGCTTTCTTTGTCCAGCAGTTTCCAGGGGCCCAGAGGGGAGCAGCGACACCCCATCATCTCTGCTCAGAGTGCTTACCCCTGGCTGACGGAGGCAGCTTCTCACAGCTGAAAAGCAGCAATTGCAGAGCGGTCCTGTCCAGAGCAGGCCGCGGGGGACAGCCTGCCCAATGTAGCAGGACAGAGGTCTCATGGAAGGGGCACTGGGCACTGGTCTTCGGGTCATCTGAAGTTGGGAGATGCACAGGTGCTGGGGGGACCACTGCCACTGAAGGGTTAGGGGCACAGCCGAGGGTGGGGTTGCTTCCATCCNGACCTTGCACCTGCTGGAGGACCGCGCGTTTCGCAGAGCCGGGCAGTGGGCACCCAGCACAGCGCACACCTACACATGCCCATCCTGGATCAGCGGTCATGCAGGAGAGACGAGGTGACCCTGCCCTTCCAGAGGTGGGAAGTCTGGAAAAAGCAGAAAGACCCTGGTTAACAACAGCCCCAGCATCTGAGAAGAGCTGTGCCAGTAACGGTTGGGCTCGTCACGGCCACAGGGCAGGCGGGGGCTGAGCAGGCCCAGAGGACAGTGGCTGGTGGTTTGGGAACCGGGAGAGCATTTCAGCAGAGGGAGCAGGGTGTGCGAAGCTGCCTGGCATATCTGGGAGTGTTCTGGGGCAGTCGCTGGTGTGGGGAACGCGGGCCAGACGGGGCTGGTCCAGCCCTGCAGAGTCCCCTGGGACAAATTAAAGAGTTTAGACCAGATACCAGCATCAGTGAGCAATCTGCAGAGCTCTGTAATGAGGCAATGGTACCTTCAGAAAGATGGCTTTATTGCACCAAAGTGACCCACCAAGCAGTGCAATTACTTCTCTTCTACCAGAAATGCCATAAAAGTGACAGAACAGGAGAGAATAAATGAGAATAAGTACCCAAGAGTGATGACTACCAGGAAGGGATGTCACGAGAAAAGCAGACAACGTGCAGGATTTCGGGGGACAATGGATAGCATTGAAGAGATCCGTCAATGAAAAAGCGACTGCAGGGACCAGAGCACGCCCCTCGGAGCCCTGAGCCTCAGGCAGAGGAGGCAGTCGGGGAGCCATCTCCAGGGCATCTGAACAAACGGGCCCAGGGAAGGTCATGTGACAACGCTGGGGGCCAGCAATGCTGAGGGCACCACGATGGGGTCTGTTGCCCCTCACCAGCTTCCTTGGATCTGAATCTCAGCTCTGCCCACAATTCCCAAAAAGTGGGAATCCTGAAAACAGCTGGTGCAGGTGTCTGGTAGGTTGTCAGCAACAGTCGGTGTCAGCTTTTATCAGGTTTGCTTTGGGGAAGGTCGGTTACCTGAGAATGAGGCTAGAGAGAGGAGCAGGGTAGGACCAGGGCAGAAGGAGGCGCTGCCCCAGGATTCCATCCCGGGGGCTTCCCAGATTGCGTCCTAGGAAATTATCAGAGTTCTTAGAAATCTGATGACATAAAAAACTCAAAAAATGGCCAAATAGCAGAATGGCTACAGCTGAATATTGAATTATTCACCTAGATGACTGGGTTACGAAACTACCAAAAAAAAAAAAGAGTGAAAGAGGGTTCAGCAGAGAGATCAAATGGGAGGAAATGCTGCTCACAGATGAAAAAGATAATTTTTTCCTGAATTGAGAAAAGCCCTGAGTTGTTTGATCCCAAAGTGTCTATTGTGGGACAAAATAGATCAAGAAAAAATACAAGCGCTGGGTACCTTCTGGGTACATGCCAGAACTCCCCTAATTAGGAAACTCGCTGAAAAACCTTTAATAGCGTAACAACAAAGACGGACTCCTGCGACAGAACAAGCTCACATTGGCGGCCGGTTTCTAAGAGCAACGCCACAGCCTGTGAGCCAATAAGTATCTCTTAAGATCCAGAAGTATTCTGAGTCTATAATTCTATGCCCGGGAAAACCATTACTCAAGCTGAAGAGCAAAATAAGCGATTTCCGTGCATGAAAAAACTCAGAAAATTAAATTTACCTCCTATGGGCTCTTTTTGAAAAATAACTTGAATAGCATACTTCCACAAAACAAAAGTGAAGGGAAATCATGGGTCCAATAAGAAGGATATAGGATCAAGAATAACGGTGCGGAAGAAACCAGCAAATCTTGTAGTTAATGTTAATTGGATTTTTAGGCATAATATTTAAAAGTGGAAACATAATATTTTATTTCTTAATAATAATTGTATATACTTATGGTGAATGATATGATGGTTTGACATACATTTATATAGTGAAATGGTTACTATAGCAATGCTATGTAACGTCTCACATGCTTAGCATTTTCTGTGTGTGATGAGAAACCTGAAGTTTACTCTTTTAGCAAATTTCCAGTATCCGTTACAGTTTTGTTAGTGACAGTTTGCCATGCCATGCTTTAGTTCTCTAGAAGTATTCATCCTACATCACTGCACCTCTGTACCCTTTGACCAACACCCCCCCTTTTTCTCCACCCCAACCCCTGGCAGCTACTGTTCTTTTGGCTTCTATGTATTTGACTTTTTTAGATTCCATATATGAGTGAGATCATGTAGTTTTTAAAATAATTTTTTATTTCTGTGTCAGGTTTATTTCAGTTAGCATGATGTCCTCCAGGTCCATCCATGTTGTTGCAGATGGCGGGATCTCCATCTGTAAGGCTGAAAAACAATATATATATATATATATATATATATATATATATATCACAAACTCTTTATCCTCTCATCTGCCCTTGGACACTGAGGTTGTTTCCATATCTTGTCTATTGTGAATAAGCTCTGTGAACGTGGGAGTGTGGATACGTCTTCAAGGTACTGATTTCATTTCCGTTGGGTGTACACTCAAATGACGGACTGCTGGGTTGTGTGGTAATCCTATTTTCAATTTTCTGAGGAACCTCCACACTGTTTTTCCTAGTGGCTGCACCAATTCACATTCCCACCTGCAGTGCATGAGGCGTCCCTTTTCATCCTCGCCAACACGTGTTACCTTTCACCTTGTTGAAAACAACTATTCTAAACACAGGTGTGAGGTGTTACCTTGTGGGCTTGATTTGCATTTCCCTGATGATTAGTGATGATAGTATCTTTCCATACACCTGTTGGGCACCTGTATGCCTTCTTTTAAAAAATTGCCCATTCAGGTACTTAGCCCATTTTAAAATCAGATCGCTTGTTTATGTATTCTTTTGCTATTGAGTTGTATGAGTTTCTTATATATTTTGGATATTCACTCCTTATCAGATATGTGGTTTGCAAATATTTTCTCCCTATTCATAGATTGCGTTTTCATTTTGCTGATTGTTTGCTGTGTAGAAGCTTTTTCGTTTGAAGTAGTGCCACATGTTTATTTTTGCTTTTGTTACCTGAACTTTTGGGGCCATATCCAAAAAATTGATTGCCAAGGCCAATGTGAGGAAGTTTTTCCCCTATGTTTATTTTAGGAGTTTTATGGCTTCAGGTCCTATGTTTAGGTCTTTAATCCATTTTGAGTTGGTTTCTGTCAGCAGTATAAGATAAGGGTCCAATTTTATTCTTTTGTGGTGGATATCCAGTTTTTTCAACATATTCATTGAACACTTCCCCCATTGTATTCTTGCACCTTTGTTGAAAACTAGGTGACTCTATATGCTTAGGTTTATTTCTGGGGTCTCCATTCTGCCATATTGGTCGATGTGTCTGTACTAACCCAGTACCATATTGTTTTGATGACTATCACTTGGTAATGTAATTTGAAATCAGGAAGTGTGATGCGTCTGGTTTTCATTCTCAGGATTGTTTTGGATACTTGGAGTCGTTTGTAGGTTCTATAAATTTTAGAATTGTTTTTCCTATTTCTGTGAAAAATGTCATTGGAATTTTGATAGGGATTGCACTGAATCTGTATATTGCTTTGGGTGGATGGATATTTTAATAATATTAATTCTTCCAATCCAAGAACAGGGGACATCTTTCTGTTTATTTGTGTCTTCTTCAATTTCATTCATCAATGTATTATAATTTTCGGTGTACAGGTTTTTCACCTCCTTGGTTAAATTTATTCCTAAGTATTTATTCTTTTTGATGCTATGATAAGTGGGATTGTTTGCTTGATTTCCTCTTCAGATATATCACTGTTGGTTTAAAGAGACACAAGTTGATTTTGCATCCTGCAAATTTACTGAATTTGTTTATTAGCTCTAATAGTTTTTTGGGGGGGCCTTTAGGTTTTCTACATATAGAATCAAAATGAATTCAACAACACATCAAAAAGGTTATACACTGTGACCAAGTGGGATTTTTCCCTTGGATGTAAGGTTGATTTAACTTATGTAAATCAATGTGATAGACCACACTTATAGCATGAATGATAAGAACCACACAGTTATCTCAATAAAGGCAGAAAAAGCATTTGACAAAGTTCAACATCCATTTATGATAAAGACTCTCAACAAAATAGGTATAAAAGGAAATTTCCTCAACACAATAAAGACCATTTATGAAAAGCCTGCACCTAACATCATAATCAATGGGAAAAACTGAAAGCTTTGCCTCTAAGATCAGGTGCAAGGCAAGGTTGCCCACTTTCACCATTTCTAGTCAAGATAGGACTGAAATACTAGCTAGAGCAATGAGACAAGAAAAAAAAAGGCATTTAAATCAGGAAGGAAAATGTAAACGAATCTCTGTTTGTAGATTGTGTGCTCCTATATGGAGAACGCACTATTTTGAATATTAAACAAGAGGATATCCATGTGGCAGTAGTGAGACTTGGTCAGGAGAGAGGAACAGAGGGGAGGAAGTAAAAACGTGCTAAGAGCCTGATTTTATGACTGTTAGAAAAATATTTAGCACATTAATATGTGCTAAAAATTAATGGTTTCTGACTGACTTTTGGTCGATTGGCTGTCCCAATTAAGAAATAAATAAATAAAGGGATAAGGTAAAGAATTTGAAAAACTACATAGCATCATACTAAAAAATCAATTCCATTTATGTTGTAGATCTAAATTTTAAAGCTAAAAATTTAAATATTTTAGAAGAAGCATAGAAAAATATTTTCATAAAATTTGGGTAGTTTGTTAAGAGTAATCATTAAAATAGTATAAAAAGTATTTAAAATGGAATATTTAAAACAAAATTATATAGATTAAAATTATTTGAGTAGAAAAATATAGCCAGGAAAATACGTTTTCAAAAATATGTAGCAGGTGTGCCAATATTAGTGTCACATTAAGAAGAATTCAAGACAAAGATTATAGGACATTACTTTTGCAGTAGTGCCTTATTACTTTTATTAAAAATATGAAATTGAAAAATTTCATAGACTCAATCAGTTAGCAGACTAAACTTAAGTCTGAACACATACTTACACACACACCCCTCAAAACAAAGCAAGTCTATATGAAGAAATTACAGAGTTAAAAGCAGAAATTAATAATATATTAAAACATATTAGAGATCAACAAAACTAAAAGACACTTATTTGAAAAGGTTGATGAAACAGACAAAACTTTGGGGAAAGTAGTGTGCAAAGAATAGAGAGAAATCATGAATAAAAATGTTAAAATAAACATCGCATACAGTGGAGTTTAAGATCTAGGAGAGAACACTGTGCTAGAGCCAGTTTTGTGCCCATAAATTTAATATCTATGGTGAAATGGAAATTTTACAGGAAACTATCAAATACCAACATTTACTAGAGAAAAAATTCGAAAAAATACCTATAACCATTTTATAAATTGCAGCGTCATTCAGAAATCTTTTCTTTCCCTTTCTCTCCCACCCCAAGCTCCATCAAGACACCAGGAGGGGGTTTTGAGGGTAAACTTCCCAAGACCTTAAAGGAACAAAGACTTGTTTTTCAACACAGAGGGGGAAACGTTAGAAAGCTTCCCAGTTCTCTTTATAGGACCAAAAGCCCACGAGTGGGTAACTGATAGAATCTGCATTTAAAAACTCTTACAAGTGTTAAGAAAGGTCATCAAGGTTGCTGGAGACAAGATGAAGTGCAAGCGTATGTCAGCATTAAACAACCCGTGTGAGGGTTCATTTTATGTGTCCTCTCGACTGGGCTGGGGGCTGCCCAGAGAGCTGGTTAACGTGATTTCCAGGTGTGTCCGTGAAGGTGTTTCGGGAAGAGATCAGTCCCTGAATCAGAGTAAAGAGCCACCCTCCCCCATGTGGGTTGCCATCATCCAATCCTCTGAGGCTGGACTAGAACAAGAAGACGGAGGAGGGACGGCCTCTCTCGTGCACGGACACATTCATCTTCTTCTGCCCTTGCGCGTTCAAGCTCCTGGTTCTCGGGCCTTCTCAGGCGGAGCTACACCACCAGCTCCCCTGGGTGTCCAGCTTGCAGACAGCAGAGGGTGGGATTTCTCAGCTTCCATAACCACAAGGCCAAGAGCCAATCCCTATAACCTGTCTTGACATGTACATATATGTATTCTATCAGTCTGTTCCTCTGGAGAACCCTAGCTAACACAATTGGAAATTACAATAATTGGTGAACATACAATGCAATATATAGATGATGTATTATAGGACTGTCCCTTGGAACCTATATAATTGTACTAAGTATTGTGTTTTACCAATACATTTAATAAAGAATTAATAAAAAAGATAAAATTCTAAATTATAAAAGCAATGAAAACTATGCTGTTTAGTAACCAACCTACCAAAAATAATATGGCGTTTTTAAGGAAAATAATAAACTTTCGCTGAAAAACTTAAAGTAGGACTTCCAATAAATTCTAGATGTACACCATGTTCCTAGGTGGTTATTCCCAACATCTAAAGATGACAATTCTCCCCAAATGGAAATACAAATTCAGTGGTGTCCAATCAAACTTATAACAAAATTTTTATGTCAGAGGACAAGTTTATCGTAAAATCTGAACAGAAAGTAAATGACTAAAAAGGCCAGAACAATATTAAAAAATAAAAATGAGGAAGAGGGGGATTTGTCCTAGGATAATTAACATTTACTGAAAAGTTATAGGAAACGAACTGCATGGTGTTGACGCAGGAGTGAACGTATAGGCCAGTGGGTCCCACCTCAGGCCTCCACGTAAAAGGCAGTGGCACGTGACGGTGTGGTGCTACCAGCTGGCTTTCCACAGGAAACGAAAGGAACTGCTTTGGCAGGAGAAGCTGCTGTGAACGATTGTGAAGCCATAAATAGCCTTTCTGTATCCCTGTGTTGTGGAGGGAGGGTGGCTCTGGGGACCTGGGGCCATGAGTGCAGCCACGGGGGGTGACCTCATGTAGGAGGCACTGGGGGACGGATGTGAATATTTCTTACTAGAGATGTGACCACGTGAGCGGTGCGTGCCCGCCAGCACAAGAAGCCCGGAGAGGAGGCCGGAGCTGCACACCAGCCTGCTTTCCCCTCGCTGAGCCCAGAGGCCGGCTCATCCAGCAACACAGGGGTGTCCATTCACTGGCCCACCCTCCCTAATTCCTGCCACAGCTGTGTTGGGGGTCTGGGCTCAGACTGGGCACAGGATGGTATGGCCTGGGGCCTGTGGGGCTGACTCTGGCTCCTAAGGGAGGTGGCAGGTCTAAGCCATGAGAGCAATGTGCAGATGGGCCCGTGGGCCGAAATTCAGGCCATGGGGCTACAAAGGATGGACCGCGTCCTCGCATCCTCGGTGGCTTCCTGGGCCAGGTGCATGCACCGTGCGGGGACCAGTGGTACATTCCTCGTTGGTAGGGGCAGAGGATAAAGTGGAGGGCAGACCCCTTTGAAAAAATGCCCACGTGGCAGCAGAAAGAGGCCCAAAGCACCAGCTCCGTGCAGGTGCGCACTCCTGAGTAAGGCGGCTGCGTCCTGCTGCACCCCCACCCCCACCCCCAGCTTGAGGGAGGGGCTCCCACAGCAAGAGGACTCACGCAGCCCAGGGTGACCTGTCCACTGCTTCCAGGAGCCCACCGCTCCTCCTTGCAAACAGCCCCGGTGAAGGGAGAGCGTTTTATTACTATTCCCGGCCTCGCATGAGCTGCTGCACGGCCGGCTTAGCAGGGAGAGGAGAGCAGCCGGGATCACACCGCGCTCAGCTCCCAGGGTGCAGGATATTAAATCAATCAAACTAAATTAAAAGCTTTGGCCATCTCTTGAACTCAGGGTTGAGAGGCAGCCCTTTCCTCTTATTCCAAATGCTTCCCGGGAGGACGCCCAGCCTGCGGGATCTACAAACGCTCAGCGCTTTGAATCATGTAGAGATGGAGCAGGGCTGGGACCCAGGGATGCAGCCCGCCACAGAGGCGATGAAGCAGCTTCCCCTGCAGAGAGCGGTGCGGACACCCCGGCGGTGGGGAGAGCCCAGTGCGGATGAGGGCTGTCCAGACGGACTTGCCTGTCACTGTGGTGGGGTCCCAGGTCAGGAGACCCCACCCAGCAGCAAAGGGGCTGCTGCCTCTGCCCCCGGACTCAGACCCCGAGGCAGCCCTGCTCTGAAGGTGCAGGATGTGAGAAGCTGTGGGTTCCCATCCCAGCCCCGCTCCTGGAGGCTGGGAGATGCTGGGAAAGCTGAATAGGACCTCCCCTCATGGTGAGTGACACTCAAACTTAGCAATCGTGTGGGCCGATTCCCCCTAGGCACTGCGTGCATTCAGTCACCCCAACACAGAAGTGAGAGAGCCCTGCTGCATTCTTTGCCCTCAGGGTTACAGCAGGCAAACAAAACAGACCACATCCCTGCTCTCAGGGGCATTACTCTCTAGTGGCAGATCCATCTCAGCTGTGCGGTTCCTGTGAAGGAAACAGCGGGGGGGGGGTGCAATCGAGAGTGAGATGGGGCCGCCAGGCGGGGCTGCTCAGAGGAGGTGCCTGGAGGCCGAGCCTGTGGGCCAGTTGCTGACGAGGCATCGAGCAGGAGGAACTGCATCTGGCGGAGGGAACGGGATGCAGGCCACGCTGGACACCAGCTCTACAGGTCAGAGGAAGAGAGAGCAGGTCATGGCAGCTGGAGCTTAGGGAAGGTGGGCGGGTACAGGGAGACAGGCTGACGGGATGGACGGGGCCAGATCCCACAGGCCCTGTGGTTCAAGCATGGACTGGCTTGTTCTAGGGTCAATGCAAAACCAGCAGGGAGGTTTCGGCCCCGGTGGCAGGATCTGTCTGCGTTGTCCCGGGCCCTTTGGTGGCTGCTGGCACAGGTGACTATCAGCCTGCACCTGCACTGTTCCCGCTGCCCACTCAGCTCCACCAGCATGTGTCTAGGTGGCTTCTCCCTCACCTCTCACACCTGTTTGGTTACTTTCCTGAAAGGCCATTTCTAACCACCTCACTTAAAACTGAAGTGCCTTTTTACATAGTGACAAAGGGGCCAATGCTCCAAGAAGACGTGCGATCCTTAACGCATATGAACCTAATAGCAGAGCCTCAAAATATGAGACAAAAAGGGATGTAACTCCGGGAAGAAATAGACGACTCCGCGATTAAAGATGGAGACTTCAACACCTGTCTGCCAGAAACGGAGAGACTCAGCAGGCAGAAAATCAGGAAGGACAATTGATGGCGATCAACAGAAGGGTAGCTGGAAAATTTCAAAACTTTTGGAGATTAAACTTCTAAATAACACATGAGTCAAAGAAGAAATCTCAAAGGAAATTTAAAAATATTTCCAATTAAAAGAAAATGAAAATATGAATACAACTTTTCAAAACGTGTGGGATGCAGGGAAAGCAGTAGTTGGAGGGAAATTTATAGCATTGAAGGCATATATTAGAAAAGAAAGATAATTTAAAATCCGTCATCTAAACTTCCAGCTTAGGAAATTAGAAAAATAAGAGCTAATTAAATGCAAAATAAGCAGAAGAAAAGAAATAAAAAATTAGAGCAGAAATCAATTAAATTAAAAACAAGAAATCAGTGAAGAAAATTGGCAAAACCAAATGCTGTTTCTTTAGAGAGATCAGTAAGCTTCTACCCCAACTGAGAAAAAAAAGAAATGATGACACAAATGACTAATATCAGAAATTAAAGAAGAAATGTAAGTATAGATCTCACCAACATTAAAAGGATAATAAAAGAGAATATTATGAAGATCTCTATGCACAAATATTTGATAACCTAGGTGAAATGGAACAGTTCTTGGAAGACACAATTTGCCAAAAATCACACAAGGAAAAATGGATTATCTGAATAGGCCTATATCAATTAAAGATGTTGAATCAATAATTAATAACCTTCTGAAACAGAAAGCACCAGGCCCAGATGGATTCACCAGTAAATTCTGCCAAATATTTCAGGAAGAATTTAGACCAATTCTCTTCAATCTATTTCAGAATAGAAGAAGGAATATTTTCTCTCATTCTATGAGGTGGGCATTAGACTAATATCAGAAACAGACAAAGACATTACAAGAAAAGAAAACTATAGCCCAATATGTCTCATGAACATAGGTGCAAAAATCCTCAACAAAATATTAGCAAATTGAATCCAACAATGTAGAAAAAGAATTATACTTCACAACCAAATGGGACTTATCTGAGGTATAAAAGGCTAGTGCAACATTTGATTAATTGACAATTGATTAATCAATTAATGTCGTCCATCACATCAGCAGGCTAAATAAAAAAAATCCCATGATCATATTAGTAGATGCAGAAAAAGCATCTGACAAAATTCAGTACTTTTTCATGATTAAGAAAAACTCGTAACAAACTAGGAATAGGGGGAACTCTCTCAATTTCATAGAGTATTTACAAAGAAACTACAGCTAACATCACATGTAATGGTAAGAAACTAGAAGCTTTCCTGCTAAGATCAAGAACAAAACAAAGATATCCTACTAACCACCCCTTTTCAACATTGTACTAGAAATCTGACCTAATACAATAAGACAGGAAATAGCTGGTGTACTGATTAGGAAGGAAGAAATAAAATTGTCTTTGTTTGCAGATGACACAGTCATCTATATGGAAAGTCCAAAAGAGTCAACAACAACAAAAAATCTCCTGGAACTAATAAGTGATTATACTAAGATTAGAAGATACACGGTTAATATACAAGAGTCAGCTGCTCTTCTATATACCAGCAGTGAACACGTGGAGTTTGAAATTAAAAGAATGACACCATGACATTAGCACCCTGAAAATGAAATACTTAGGTATAAATTGAATAAATAGATACAAAACCTAAATAAGAAAACTACAAAACTATGACAAAATAAATCAAAGAAGAGCTAAATAAGTGGAGAGACATTCCATGTTCGTGAGTGGGAAGACTCAATATCGTCAAGATGTCAGCTCTTCTCAACTTAATCTGCAGATTCAATGGAATCGCAGTTAAAATCCCAGAAAGTTGTTCTGTGGATGTCAATGAACTGATTCTCAAGCTTATGTGGAGATACAAACACCCAGGGCTGCCACCTCAATAATGAAAGAGAAGAACAAAGTTGGAGCTCTGATGCCCCCCAACTTTAAGATTTATTACAAAGCTATGATATTCACGACAGTGTGGCAATGTTGAAATGACAAACAGATCAATAAAACAAACTCAAGAGCTCAGAAATAGACACATGAATATAGTTACCTCCCTTCAACAAAGGGGCAGAGGTCACACCACCGGAGCAAAGACAGCTTTTTCAATAGATGGCGCTGGGACAACAGGATGTCCCGTGCAAAGAAATGAACCTAGATGCAAACCTCACACCTGTCACAGAAATTAAAAAGGGTAAAAGAGCTAAATGTAAAGCACAAAACTACAAAACTCCTAGAAGATAATATAGGTGAAAACCTAGGTGACCTTGGGTATGGAGATGACTTTTTAGACGCAATACCAAATATCCGATCCATGAAGGAAATAATTGAGAAACTGCACTTCACTAAAATTGAAACTTCTGCTTTGTGAAAGCGTCAAGAGAATGAGAAGACAAGCCAGAGGCTGAGAGGAAATATTTGCAAAAGACACATCTGATGAAAGACTGTTATCCATAACATACAAACTCTTGAAATTCAATAGTCAGAAAATGAACTATCTGATAAAAAAATGGGCAAAATACCTCATAAAGAAAATATGTAGATGGCAAACAAGCTGTGAAGAAATGCTCCACATCCTATATAATTAAGGAAATGCAAATTAAAACAACGAGGCATCACCACACATCTATTAAAACGGCCAAAATGCAGAGCGCTGACAGCCCCAGGACTGGCGAGGACGTGGAGCAAAAGTACCTCTCCGTCACTGCCGCTGGGACACAAAACGGTGCAGCCGCCGTGGTGGACAGTTTGGGGGCATTTCTTAGAAAATTCAATGTGCTCTTACCAAACGATCTGGCAATTGCACTCCTGGGTATTTCCCTGTAAGAGTTGAAAACCTATGTCCACACAAAAACCTGAACGCAGATATTTACAGCAGCTTTGTTCATCATTGCCAAAATCTGGAAGCAACCAACTGTCTTTTAGTAGATGGATGGGTAAATAAACTGGGGTCCATTCAGGCAATGCAATATAATTCAGCGCTAAAAAGAAATGAGCTTTCAAGCCATGAAAAGACAGGGAGGGACCTTAAGTGCACGTCACTAAGTGAAAGAAGCCATCTGACTGGCCGCACACTGTGTGGTTCCAGCTCTAGACATTCTGGAAAAGGGAGAACTGTGGGGACGGTACAAGGACCAGGGGCGTCAGGGTTGGGGAGGGATGAACAGGGGAGCACAGAGGCTTCTTAGGGCGGCGAAAATACTCAGTGTGACACTGTCACGGTGGATACGTGTCATTATACGTTTGTCTAAACCCATAGAGTGTCCGACACCAAGTGAGCCCTGATGTGAAGCGTGGAGTTTGGGTGACAATGACGTGCCGTGTAGGCTCATTCTTTGTGACAAATGCACCACTTTGGTGGGGAAGTAGATAGCAAAGGAGGGTGTGTGTGTGTGTGTGTGTGTGTGTGT
>NW_017731514.1:2754324-2755205 GCF_001890085.2 Hipposideros armiger
AATTAATGTAGGAGGCAATACAGCCCAAGGAAAATGTCATGGGCTTTGCGTCAATGGGCCTGGGAGTCCCAGCTAAGCCTCACCTAGGGGCGCTGTTTCCCCCTCTAGGCTGAAGTCAGTGTGCTGGCCTGAAAACTCGGGATGGAAACAATGCCTCACAGCGTTGGGAAGCTTTCGGGGGCCGGTGTGGACAGGGCCCCAGCACAGTTGCTGGCACACAGCAGATACGCCAGGCAGGGCGGCTTCCTCATCCTCAAGGATGCCACCCTGAGGGGCAGGGGCCCAGGAAGATGGGGGGCCTGGGGATTTAGGCTCTGCGGGGGTGTGTGACTTGTCCAACTTCCCCTTTGCATCCCCAGAACCAGTCTGGAGCCCACAGTAGTTGCTCAAGGAAGGTTTGTTGAATGAATGAATGAGTGAATGAATGAATGAGTGAATGAATGATTTGGAAGCAGATCGGTTGGGCAGGAAAACAATGAAAGAGGCGGAGGGGACGTGGGTGGAGGGCCGGGGCCTGCAGGCACGCGGGGACTGAGTGACCTGCCAATGCCGTGAAGGGGTCTGTCACTGTCAGGTTTGTCATTTGAAAATATCAGCCAGGCTCCTGGAGTCAATTTCTATTAGAGAGGACAGCAGAGGAAGGGACAGACATCTGAGAGTCTGTCGCCAGACTCCTGGTGACAGAATAGGAGGAAATCATGCGAAGGTTAGGAAACACGTTCTGGAGTTGTTCTAAAGGTCGTGCAAGTGTGTGTGTGTGTGTGTGTGTGTGTGTGTGTGTGTGTGAAGGTTGCCAGAGAAAATACAGGATGCTTGGTTAAATTTGAATCTAGATAAACAACACAATTTATTTAGTTTATATCATGCAACATTTGGCCATA
>NW_017731514.1:2756015-2757403 GCF_001890085.2 Hipposideros armiger
CTTTAAATAACACCACGAGCTGATAGCAGTTTAAAGAAGGAACATTTGCACCAGGTTTGGGGGGCAGAGACTTATTGGGTTTAGTGGCGCTTGACCTGAACCTTAATAAGAAGGTAGAGGGCAGCCGGAGACATGGTGAGGACAGGCGGTGGCGGTGTAGGCGAGGGAGCAGTGTGGACAGGCTGGGGGCCTGAGCAGGGCGAGGGGAGACCGCAGATGCAGACGCAGGCCAGGCATGCGGGCCGGGGGCCATGCTAGGTGGGTTGCCCTCCTGCAGGAGTCGGGAGGTCGGCTAATAGCAGGACGGCATTGTAGGAGGAGGAAGTTGTGTCTGGGCAGAGGGCGGCCTGCGGGGGAGGCCCCGGAGGTGGAGGAGGGGGCATGGGAGGGACACTTGCCCATGGGGGAGGTGAGGGCCTGCTCTGCGACACCGCAGCGGCACAGCCAGCTCTGTGAGGCCTGGCTGCTGGGGGACTGGGGAAGGCTCAGGCTGTAGGGGAGCCTCCTGGCACAAGCAGCGCACTCTCTGAATCCTGAGAGTTATGCTGGATTTGGGTCCTTTGTCAACAAGGACCAAAGACTAAACAGTAATTGTCAGAGGCACAAAGTGTTCTGTGCTTTCCACGAGTCATCCGCAATGCCTAGTGCTGTCCCCACGGGTGGGATAAGAATGGTGGAATCGTGCGGCGGTCTGTACCCATGCTGGTTTTCACTGTCAAGTTCAACGGGTTTGGGGAACATGCCATTATGGGGGGGTCTGTCTCCAGGACATAGAGTGATGGCGTGTGGAGACAGAGGCGTGGCCAGACTCCAGGGCCCGCCACGTTCCTAGTGCTCGGGTCACTGCGGGTAACGGCCACATACTCATGTCAGCCTTCCCTTCCCTTTTAAGTCTCAGTCTGATGTTAGGGGCAGAACTGTACCCCACAAAGCCCACAGGTTGAGGTTCTAACCCTAGGACCTCAGAAAGTGACTGTCTGTGGATGTGCGCCTTTACAGAGGTGGTTAAGGTACAATGAGCCCACTAGGGTGGGGCCCTGGTCCACTGTGACTGGGGTCCTTATAAGAAGAGGGGATCAGAACACAGACACGCACAGAGGGGCGACCATGTGAGGACACAGGGAGGAGACGGCCATCTACATGCCAAAGAGAGAGGCCTCAGGAGGAACCAGCCCTGCCGACACCAAGGGCTGTGAGGACAGAAGTGTCTGTTGTTTAAGCTGTCCCATCTGGCGGTTTGTGTGACAGCCTCAGGACACTGAGGCAGCAGAAGTGTCAGCAGATGGACACATTGCCTTCGGCTCTCCAGTTTCCCTCCGTGGGAAGGAGGACTCATGTCTAGAGTGTGAACCCAGCTCACCTGCTTCCGCTTAGCTCTGTAGAAGCTC
>NW_017731514.1:2759898-2772112 GCF_001890085.2 Hipposideros armiger
CTGTCCACAGGAGGGAAACTCTTAGGGGTGCAGGAAAGTCACCTGCACACATAAGCACGTGCACTGCCTCCAGCAGGTATGGGGCATCTGGTGGACGGGCAGAGAAGGCCACGTGTGCAGGAAAGAGTGAAGGAAAGGCTTCCTAGGGAATGCTGCACTGCAGACGAGGGCTGGAGATGGGGTCACTCCGAAAGGCATAGGCTGGGGGCTCTGATGAGACACACCAGTGCAGTCAACCTCTTCAGGCTGAAGATGCAGAGCACGCCAGGAGCACATTATTTATTTATCAACTCATTTATGCATTTAAACATTTATTGAGTGCCTACTGTTTGCCAGTGCTTGTGTGTACCATAGCCACTGGAGGGAGAGAAATGAAGATGTCTGCTAGGAAAAAGGAACACAGTTAATGATTTTGCAATTAACATTACAGTGAGAGAAAGGTTTGCCCCAAATGCTCCAGTAATCCAGGCATTAAATCCAAGAGGAAATACTGCATAGTAATTGAGAGTCTGGGCTCCGGAGCGAAGGGCATGGTTCAACTCCCAGCTCTGTCACTTAGAGCTGGTGACACTGGGTAACTTGTGCCACCTCCCTGGGCCTCTGCTCCCTCACGTGTAAAGTGGGGTAATTATGAGAGTCATAGCCGCTTTGTTATGGTTATTGTAATGGGGTGCTTGTAAATGTGAACAGCTGGCCATCTCAAAAAGTGTACATGTGTGTGTGTGTGTGTGTGTGTGTGTGTGTGTGTGTACCTAAGTTTATTATCAGTTTTACTACAGATAAGTGATCAATCACAACCCAATTCAGAAGGTTGCCCAGAGTCAACTCTGAGCAAACATGGACAGAGTTGAAAAACTTGGCCCCCGTCATCTACAAAATATGCAGAACTAGACAAGGCCGGCCCCGCCCTCCCTGGCATGTAAGAATAAGTGAGTGCTCAGACATAGCACTGAGTACATGTCACAGTCCCTCTTAGTTTTATCCATTAAAAAGCATAAGTTGTTAAATGTCGAAGGAATTCAAGAATTTTAAAAATTAGCGTTTTGCAATCATCTCTGTGGAATTAACTGAGCAGGCAATGCTTATCAAAGGATGAATCCATTAAATGAATGACAGAAAACTTGACGATGGGGAGGGAGACATGGCAGCTCCTCCAACCANAGGTCAACCAGCCCCAAGCCCGCCCAGGTCCGCAGCCAGCCCGCAGGACCTGAAATGTTGGCACCCCTCTCGAGCGTTCGGGGGGGTGGCTCATTTGGGGGAAGCGACCTCTTCCAATCCCCACACAGGGGCGTCAATCACCTCTCTGCAAAATGGGAACAAATCCCCACAACTTCAGTTCCGTGAGAATGGGGGCTCGTGCGCCTCCTTCCCAGCTGGACCCCCACTCCCGGCACCCCACATATGCTGCATGCCTGCCACCACCCCTCCTCTGCTGCTGCATTTTACTGACATCCCTCGGGCCTCTTCCGGGAGCTTTCAATGCATTGTCTCATTTCTCCTTGGGCGGTAGGACACAGCCGAGCAGATGGATGGATGGACGCTGCAATGAGGAAGTGAGGCAGCTCGTGGACAGCTCCTCCCTCAGGGGAGGGGGAGGCAGAGGAGGAGGGGAGAGGAGGAGAGAGAAGGTTCTAAGGGATGGGGGGCCCTTGATGACAGGTGCCCAGGGATCAGCAGCTGTGAGGGCTCCCAGGGCGTGGGCACACTGGCCTTCAGGGACGGAATATTCTGGGCTCCTTGCAGATGGGCTGCAGGGGTTGAGAAGGGCGGCTTGAAGGGGTCCTTGCACAGGATGAGAGAGTAGCTGCCTGATTCTTTCTGAGGCTGCTTATTCCAATGGGGCAGAAGCAATTGGTTCTCTTCATGCACTGCTTTGAACACTGCCACAGCTTTAGCATAACATTAAATTAAGTGTGCTTTTGCTCTGTCTTTTAAAATCAACTCCCTGAAGGAAGGATTAGGCTGTGATTTTTTTCCAAGGTGACTCATTGTTCTGAAGTCCTGTCTGCAGGGCCTCCTCCCCTGCCCACACTGCCGGGTCACCAGCCGGGGCCGGCTGAGGGGAAGGCAGGGGGACCTGAGCTCACTCCTTCACGCCTTACTTCATTCCTTCTCCCAGCCCTCCAGGCCAATGACCACCAGGCTGCCTAAGCAGCAGCTGCCCGGCCCATGTCAGGGCCCGCTGGGGTTTACGGGCCCCAGACCTTGGTCCGTGGCTTCCAGGACCCAGAAGTCTAAAACAGGAGCCCTGCGTATGGATGCATTCATCGCATCACACCACACCCTTGTCCCCAAGTGTCCTGCTGTACAGTGGTGACAGCACCTACGAGGGGCTGACATTGCCCAGGGAGCACCTCACACAGCCAGCGCGTCCCAAAACTAACCAACCATCAGACACCTACACGGCTTCCTCGGCCCCGTCTCATATGCAGAGAATCAATGTGCATTTTTCGGTGTGTACTTTGTATCCAGCTCCCAATCGACACTGAGGAATGGCCCAGCATGGGACACAGGTCCTGGTCTCCTCCACACTACAGCGCCCCCTCCTGTCCTAGAGGCCACATCCGCCTCTCCCCTTCCCTGCTGGCCTAATGACATTTGTCACTTGCCTATTGCCTCAGTTCTAGGGCTGGCATCCTCTGTAGCTGACAACCTGGTGCACAATTCCTTTTCATGTCCCCAAGTTGCATGTCCACCCTCACCTTTCCAGGAACTTCCCTTTCCTGCCCAGCGTTCCCTGGAAAGCAGTGTGCCCACAGCCCCCCACGGTGACGCTCCCCGGGTCCCGCCAGCTGGCTGCCTGGGCCGTCCTTCCACGCCAGGTGGACAGTGACCTTCTCCATGAAGCCTGCTCTGGCCCCTGAGCCCCTGGCGGTCCTTCCTCTGTGCCATCACTGTCCCCTGTCCCCATGGCCACCTGCTTGCGAGACCGAGAGCAGCCCCTGGCTGGGAGCCTCCACCTGCGCTCACAGTCCTGGGTCACAGCAGGAACTGACTTGACTAAGCAATGACATTTTTCTCACTGGTTGTCCTGGAGACGTTGCTAAACATGAGTGATGCGTCTCTTCATTGGGCATCACTAGCNCTGATGTGAAGCGTGGAGTTTGGGTGACAATGACGTGCCGTGTAGGCTCATTCTTTGTGACAAATGCACCACTTTGGTGGGGAAGTAGATAGCAAGGGTGTGTGTGTGTGTGTGTGTGTGTGTGTGTGTGTGTGTGTGTGTGTGTGTCTGCGTACACAGGGAATTTATGGGAAATCTCTGCACTTTCCACTCAATTTTGCCATGAACCTAAAACGGCTTTAAAAATTAAGTCAGTTTAAGAGGAAAGACCCGTTCTGCAGCTTCCCCCCGGGCCTTCCCTTCCCTCCCGGCTTCCGCGGCACTGGCCACCTCTCCTGTGCACGGGCACGCCTTCCCCTTCCCTCTTTCCCACTTATTTTGTTCCTTGCTTGTTTCTGCCACCGCAGTGTAAGTTCTTTGGTCACGGAGATGGTTATCTGTAGGCTTAGGCTGGTTTCACAAGTGCCTGGCACTTCGTAGGGGCTTCATACATGAAAAATGAATGAGTGGGTGAACACATGGACCTGTCCCTTCCACAGCCACCCACAAAGTCAGTGTCGTCACCCTTGTTTCAGGAACACAACCTGGTGATGGTGCCCTCACTGGGCAGCTCTGCGGGTTGGGCGAGCTCACCACGTGGACCTCAGGGGCGGGTGGGCATCCCGGCTCCATGCCTTTGGAAGCTGCAGGTCAGGTGGGCTGCAGGCCAGGTGGGCTGCAGGCCAGGTGTGCTGCAGCCTCCATCCAGGCGCTTGGTCAGTCCCGTGGGCCTGAGCCAGGAGGCTGTGCAGGGGTCCAGATGGGCATCTGTGGCCCTGCTGGGGTGGTAGGGGGGGAATAGTGGATGAAATCAGTTACCTGTTGGGTCCCTTCTCAGGAAGTGTCCAAACCTGTGAGGGCCGGGCCTTCTGCCCTGATGTGCAGAGCTGGAGAGGAGGCCGAGTGTGGAGTGGCTCTAAACCAAAGGCTTAGCAAGGGGAAGGGTCTTCCTCAAGGTCAAAGTCTTCAGGAACATGTGCTGCCATCCTGCCACCCTGCCCCTTGTTGCTGCCATGCCCAGCACCGCCCACCTGTCCCCACCTGGGCACAGTCGTGCAGCAAGTGCTCACTGAATCTGGGTGCACATGGCCACCCTGCCCTGACCGGGTCCCAGCTTCCTGGCAGGAGACCCTCAGACCCCAGACACGGGGGTTTCTGCCTCATGCACCCCAGTGGGCTCGTGGGGGCTGCAGCTCTCACGAGGATGCACGCTCTGCCCTGCCCTTCTTAGCAGGACAAAAGGAGCCGTGAGCTTGGCGGGGCCTTTACAAGGAGCTGGGTTCTTTCTTTTCCCCTTGATGGCTGAACGTTTCTCAAGAAGAGGAAGGAGCATCAGTCAGGAAACGAGCAAGCCAGACGGCCCGCGTCCAAACCGGAGGGATAAAGCTCCCGGCAGGAGATGAGAACTTGACCCTGTCTTCTGGGGACTGACCTTGGACAAGGGAACAGCACAGCTAAACCCCAGCGTCTGGGTGGGATCAGAGCTGAGGACTCTCCCGCAGTGACATCTGTGATCACCTGTTTGTGATTTGCTAACAGGGCTATTTGCAAGTTTACCTTCCCCCGGGCTTCCTCTGTGCTGGACATGGGGACAGAGACCCTGTCCCTGCCCTTGCGGGACAGTCAGGAGCCCCAAGGGACAGAGGGACCCCCGTTTTCCTCCTGGATGTGTTTGCTAAGACCTCTGGCAGGAGCACGGGCCTGTCTGCTCCCCGCCTCGCCTTGGCAGCCTGCAGAACAGCGTCTGGCACAGAGCGGGGCCCCAGAGTGTTGGGGCTGTGGAGTCGCTCCAGCCCCAGTCCCAGAGGGCAGTGTGGCCGGGATTAGAAGGAAGTCCGGCTGCA
Source organism: Hipposideros armiger (assembly GCF_001890085.2). Lineage (NCBI taxonomy): Eukaryota > Metazoa > Chordata > Mammalia > Chiroptera > Hipposideridae > Hipposideros > Hipposideros armiger. The sequence goes on from NW_017731514.1 coordinate 2,764,849, forward strand.
GGCCAGCAGCATCTGTGCTCACAGTGCAGGTCTGCCGTTTCCAAGCCTGTAACAGCGTGACTGTCCTCAAAATTCCCTGATCCCCCATTTTCATTAATGTGTAAAACGGGGGGGCATGCTCATTCTGGGAAGAGTGACTGCGTGCTGCAGATACCATCTGCAGAATACCTCGTCCATATTAGACGCTCCCCAAATAGCCGTTATAATAATAGCCATCGTTATTATTATGGGTTATTTGACAGCTTCTGCCTGATTTTTACTCCAAAAAATGTGAACTGCTAACAGTTTTATATTTAAAAACCCTGAAAGCACAATGTTCCACAAACTGGTGTGTGTGTGTGTGTGTGTGTGTGTGTGTGTGTGCAGAGTAGAGACAAAAGATATATCTTCTCACATTTAAAAGGAATTGTGTGCTTTAATTAAGAAAAAAGAAAGTTTTCTCCAAGCATGTTAATTATCTCTCCTGTCATATGAGGTATTTGTTCCGGATGACAGGCTGTAATTAGTGCACGGAACAGACTGAGGCCCCTAAGAGAAGCCACGTGTCCCAGGGCCAGGACGGCAGCGCTCCCTGGCATCTCACCAGGTGTGGGGAGCGTGACCTGGGCCCAGGAACCTTTTGGGTTCAGACATAAGGAAGAAAAAGCAATTTATCACGGTGTCTCTGCGGGCACCCAAGATGCTTCCCCTCATCCGTCCTGGGGGAAGAGCCTTTCTGCCCCACGACCCCAAGCTCAGCCACCGGGAAGATCGGAGGACAAAGCGAGTGCCTTGGTTTCCTTCCCAGACCAACCAACCCTGAAACAAGTGACCTTGAGCAAGTTACTGAAAAGCTCCGAGTCTCTGCCACCACTCTGCAGACTGGTGAGCGAGCGGGTGGCTCCCGGTGCCAGCACACTGCCTGTCACCAGGTAAGACCCTCCTGGATGTAAGCCTCACGCCCTCCCTTGCTTACAACACCCATCAGTTATTTGTCTTATTAATTCGCCCTCCCTGTGTGAGGCATGGGGCAGAGCTGTGGGTGCGGCAAACCCCCGAGTATCTGACTGTGGCCAGAAGACATGAGCAGAAATGGGCTCCACCACTTCCAGACCTGCCCCTCCGATGCCCCCCTGCATGCCCTTGCATGCTCTCTCTCTCTCATTTGCCACCCAGATGCAGAGGGAGATGTGGAAGCCCCCTGGGGGGATGTGGAGCCACGAGAAAAAGGGGTCTGGGTCCCCGAGTGACTGCGTGGAGCAGAGCATCCTCCAGCTCCAGCCATAGCGGGAATGTGAGTCACTTTTTAGCTGAGCCGCTGGGACTTGGGAGTTTTCTGTTACAGCCATTAGCATGTTCTGCCCGGTACAATCGACACCCGGCGCCACGCGGTGGTGAGAGCCCTGGGTGGGGATGACGGCAGGAGGCAGCGCCCATCCTGGAGGGGACGCTGGGCCTTCCTCGCTGCCACTGTGGACGGACCGCTCCCTCACAAGCTGGCATGATCCTTGGGGGCGGCCGCCTGCCATCTCGATCCCCATGCAGCCAGCACAGGCCCCACCCAGGTGGCATGCTCAGTGCTGGGCACGGCAGCCTCTCAAAGGTGGGACGGATGCCAGGTGGGCACTGACACAGTGCAGCTCCCTTTTTTCCTAGCAAGGGACGTGCTCACCTGAGAGGGATGTGGGCAGTGACCTGAGTGAGCTGCTCCTGTCTCATCACCTTCAGCACTGAAAGCCGCTTGGTCTTTTCATCACAACTGGCACATTGTAGGCACGCACACCAGACAGATGTGAAGAGCCTTATCTAGTTGAAAATGTTATTATGGTAACAGGGTGCTGCCCTTTCATGGCAATTCACCCGAAAGGGTTTCAGTGCTTGATAATATTTCTATTTCAAGGTTAATTAAAAGACAATCATGCTGGTTTGCCTTAGAGAGTGCTCCTTCAAACACCCAGGCCACCGTGAGTGTCAATTTTTATTATCTCCAAAGCTTATTGCCAACAGTTTGTCCCCCCAGGTCCCTCCCGCCTCAAACACATTCAAGCAAAGCCGCTTGATGCTTCTAAGGAGTTTTGACAAGACATGGGTTCCAATAAATGTTATGCAGTTCATAATTTAGGGAAGTCAGTGTTTCAGAACACATGCTTCAAATATTAAAGTACTGATGACTGTATTCAAAATGTACAGGAACGCATAAAATCATTATCTCCACAAGGTAATATTTGCCTAGACGACGGGCTAAGAATTGTACCAACACGGCAACGGCAGGACCTCCGAGCCACCCTGTCCTGGCTCCCCCAGTGGTCAGTGCAGAGAACTCTTCTCTCCAGGTCAAAGCTTTCTTCTGCATCTCAGAATATTGGTTCTACCATTTTGACTAATTGGTTCCTGCCCAATTAACCCCAGAGCGAAACAAAGGGCCGCTAGAGTTTAATTGTTCCTGGTAGGAACTCAATGTGGGGCCGTTGCTGGGGAGAAGCTTGCGGTCTGCAAGCCTCAGCTGCCTGCTGTGTCAGCCACAGCCGTCAGTGCACTAGTTCACCCAGGAAACCGCGAAATGACCGCCTGCTTAAGCCAGTACTTGTGCAGAGGTCAACCAGCCCCAAGCCCGCCCAGGTCCGCAGCCAGCCCGCAGGACCTGAAATGTTGGCACCCCTCTCGAGCGTTCGGGGGGGTGGCTCATTNTGGACAACTGACATACTTCCTGGAACCAGTTAATGTACAAAGTAACAGGGCTGAGGGCTGTTGAGCGATAAAGGGACTTAACAGCCGAACTCAATGCGTAGACCTTGTTTTGACTCTGAGTGAAACTAACCGGCTCTACACAGACATTCATGAACAGGAAGGGACAGTCATGGACTGAGTGTTGGACAAACGTAAGAAATTATTGTTAGTTGTGTCAGATGTAATAATGGTGCTTTGGTTATACAGGAAAGTGCCCACTTTTCAGAGATACACTCCGAAACCGTTAGGAGTGAAATGATGCAATATCTGGCATTTGCGAAAAGTGGATTTAAAAAAAAGTTACAAACGAATAGATGAAGCAAATATGAGAAATAAAACCTCTCTCCTTGCAGGTGTGTTTAAAATTGTACACAATCAAATTAAAAAAAGAAGTCATTGATTATATGTCTAAAGCGATTAGGTGCATGGATAAAATAGTTTTCTTTGAGCTACGCAGCGAATTCCTTCACCGATCAAGGGGGAGTCGGATCTGAAAGTGCTGGGGCATCTGGGAAAGCTGTGTGTCCGTCCAAGGCTTGCATAATCCCGGGGGGCCTGCTCGGTTTACACTCGGGGAGTCATGCAACCGGCCATGTTTATAAATTGCTGCAAATTCTGTTTCTGGTCTTTCCAAGGAGCGGACAGGCTTGCTTTCCCCTCCATCCTCTGCAGGGCCATGTAAGTCCCTTCCACACAATAGATAAGCCAATGCCTGCCCCTCAGTGAATGAGGGGATAAATGGATGGGTCTTTGCACAGTGGCGACACCACAGCTTATGAATGAATGGATGAGGCTCCTATAAAGACCGTGTTTTGCAGTGAAATTGCTTCATGGTGCTTCTGGGTCCAGAGACCCGTTTTCTATGGACATTGTGTCTATAAATCCATATCTACCAGGCCAGGCTCTTGAGTGAGTGACTTACCAACTTCTCACGACATCCCCAAGGATTCTGAAAGACTCGGAGACCATTCAAAATCAAAGGGGAGATTATCTCCCCATTGAGAGCTCCACACACTTGAAAACCCGGGAGGCAGAGGTGAAAAAAATCTCTATTACTAGACCTGGTGTCGTTCAAATTCATGAACCTCCACACTGATCTCTCAGTGAGGTTTCTGCATAAATAAAAAAACAGCGGTGCTGGTTTGCATTAGAATCTCATCATATGCTGTAAAGTCCATGCCAGAGCCAGCATCCAATTCAAGAATTATTTCTCAACTTTATGTCTCCTGTTCTGCCTCTGCCTCTGTCTGCTCGTGGGATCCTCCCTGCCCTCTCGCAGCCAAGCCCGCCGCCTCCCCTCCGGCTTCTCCCCCCACCGTGCCTTCTCCTCTTCCCCGCACTATCAACACAGGGACCCTGGACTGATCAGCCATCTGTAAGTTGCTGGAATTAAGATCCTCTGTCCCTTTGGTTTAAAAACATAGCTGGAAATATGGGCTCAGCTTCATAGGGTCTCCAGAGACCTGGGTGCCACGATGGAGTCTGGTATGGACACCAGCCAGCTCAGCTCTTGGGAGCCTTGTCCCACCCCAGCCCCTCACTCTGCTCACCCGTGTTTCCATCACTCTTTCGATCCACCAGGGCAATAGCTCCAAGGTTGGAGGAACGGCTTGAGCCAAGAGAAAACTGAGCAGTGGCAAGGGTCCCGGGGACTCTGCTTAGATGCCTTGCCTGGTCCGGCACATTTGATGTTCTCCTTAACTGCCTTCACTGTCCATGTTTATTGCAGGAGATGGTCGTGAGAGTGGAGCCACCATGATGGCATTAGAGCCCTTATAAAAGGGACCCCAGAGAGCTCCCTGCTCCTTCTCCACATGAGGACACAGGAGAAGGCGCCGTCTGTGAACCAGGAAGTGGGTCCTCACCAGACAGAATCTGCTGACTCCTTGATCTTGGACTTCCAGCCCCCAAACTGTGAGAAGTAAATGTCTTGTTCATTGGCCACCCAGCCTGTGGGATTTTGTGATGGCGGCCTGAACAGACTGAGCCAGACTGAGAATACCAGCTGTGTTCTCAGTGCCTCCTGCACCTCAATCATTCAAACTTTACCACAGCCCTTGAAGTTCATGATATCGTTCCCATTTTGGAGAGGGTGACCCTAAAACAGAGAGATGAAACACCTTTCTCATAGTCCCACAGTCGGTGAGTGGTTCAGCTACTCAGCACACAGAACAGCCTGTGCAGGGGTGTGGTGGCCAAGGAAGCACCTTGAATAACCAAGGAGGTGGAGCTGGAAGGCCTGTGTAAGGCGGTGGCACGTGGGGACATTAGCAGACAGACCTACAGAGCCCTAGTGAAGCAGACAGGTGCCTGCCCTCCCGGGGTGTACAGTTTAGTTGTGGAGACAAACGTTAAATGTCCACCAAGTTATTTACATGCAAACTCTAAGTGCAGAAGGTCAGGTGCACGAGGCTGTCCACTGCCATGTACCAGGTATGAAGACAGCGCCTGGCACATCATAGGTGCCCGGAAAAGAGCCGAGTGCTGGAATCAGTGGAGCCCAGGGAACGGATTGAGAAGAATCAGGCTTTCTAACGTTGTTTTTTGTTTTGTTTTGTTGTTTTTTTTATAAATGACATTTAAGCAGAAAGTAGAATGATGAGTTGGAGTTGGCCAGATCATATTTCTCTTTTAAAACATGCCAGTGTCATCCCAGCCTCCTCTGAGTGAAATCTGAGGTCCTCACCCTGCAAGGTTCTGTGAGCTGGCGCCTGCCCTCTGTCCTTACCTCCTCCCTTTCTGTGTCTCATCTTTGGGCCTTACTCTTCCTGAGCGTCCCAGGCACCTGTCCGTCTCAGGACAATTTGACCACCTGTTCCTTCTGCCTGGAACTCACGCCTACAGCAAACGCACACAGGACCCCATTCGCTGCCACAGCGTCAGGTCCCTGCTCCAGTGTCTCCTTAACAGACATGAGGGACCAGGTTAGAGCAATCTGAGTAAGAATATAAATAAACACCAGTAAACAGATTAAGGGTATTAAAGAATAAAGGAGAAGTCAATAAGAAACTTTGCAGAAGAACCAAATAGAACTTCTAGAAGTAAAAATGACACCCAGACACACATATATAAGAACCAAAGCTCACTGGTCATATTCAGCAGCACATTAGATATAGCTGAATAGAGGATGAATAAACTGAAAGGTAAAAACCGAGGAAATTAACCTGGATGCAGCACAGAGAGACAGTCTTTTCCTGAAATGCCTTTATTTTGTCCTCACTGATGAATTACAGTTGAAATAGCTGGCGAGACACTGGTATGCTCACTGTTCCCTTCCCTTAGCACATTTAATATATTACAGACTTTACTCCTGTGTGCCGCGGCCTTCGTTTATCTTCCAGTTATCAGCAAGGATTGTAAACCTGGAGTAATTGAGACAGGATAGTGTTGATGCAGAAACAGACAACAGAGAACTGGAACAACCAAGGAGCCCAAAACAGGTCCACATGTGGNAAAAAAGCAAAACAACAAAAAAACATTGACCCACAAGTCAGGACACAGGAAATAATCTTAATGCCACCAGATTCTACCCTTTGGGTCACTGGGAACTTCAAAGTCTCAGTTTCCCTGTCTGCAAAACTTGGGGTTGTGGAAGCTGGTTTTCAGGCTTGGGGTATGTTCCATTAGACCCGACATGAATGCCGGGTGGACACACACACAGCGGTCGGTGTCACCAAGCGGCCCGTATACTCAGGGAGAGCCACCAGAGGGGGACACACAGATGGCTGGGCCAGGATTGGGCGGCGCCTGACCACAGAGGAACAGGAGAAACGGCAGCCGAGTCCGGCTTCTCACCCGGCTTCTCACCCGGCTTCTGAGATTGTGGCGGCTTCTGAGGAACCCAGAGGCGGCCGGGCCCAGGACCCTCTCTCTGAACTCCACCATCAGAGTTGTTGGCAATGAGCAGCTGTCTCTCGTTTACTTCTGTAATTCCAAACAAATGGAAGAGTTGAAAGCAAAGTGGTCTGCAGCCATGTTTTCAGGGTCCACACAGGAGCTGCGAGCGAGGGCTGCGGGTGGGGAGGCCATCGCGTTCCCTACAAAACGCATGGTGGCCACAGCCGATGACACCTGCAGTTGGAGACGTGCACGCCCTTCGTCAGGAATGGTGCCAGGCACCCCCATAAGTTACATCTTCTATTCTCACTATGCCTCGCCCAACAGGAATCATTAAGTTATTTTACAGCAGGAGCCGCTGAGACCCAGGAAAGCGAAGTGACTTTCCAAGTCACACAGCGGGGACTGGAGGAGCCAGGCTGCTGGCCCAGGATGGGAGATCCCGAGCTGAGGTGGTCCTCTCCCTCTGGGTACCGCTGCACACGTGTGTGAGGGGCCGCCACTCCCGTCCAGGTCCTGGAACGTGCGAGAGGAAGGCCGGGCTTCTGAGATGTCCCAGGAGGCCCACCTGTCTGCCTGCACCAGGGCGTCCACCGCTCCTGGAGAATGGACTTCAACACGAGACATCACGGGTCTCTTGTCCTTGCCAGCCATGCCAGGGCGCCCAGCGTTACAGGTCAGCCATGAAAGCTGCCCAGGAGGCGGGGAGGGTCAGGGCAGG
>NW_017731514.1:2773723-2780038 GCF_001890085.2 Hipposideros armiger
TCAAAGGATGAATCCATTAAATGAATGACAGAAAACTTGACGATGGGGAGGGAGACATGGCAGCTCCTCCAACCATGGATGGATCTCAGCATCCCTGAAGACCATCTGTGTGTCCTGAGGTGATGGGGGGCCACCTCTCCTGTGTTCTTCCCCAAAAATTTACACCGGAAACTACTCAAGCTATCGGTTTCCATTTCCAAAAAATGGGGCATGGACGAGCAGCTTAATGACAGCACAAGGAGCAAACAGATAAATCCCGTATCGTTGGCATTCTACTGGACAACTGACATACTTTCTGGAATCAGTTAATGTACAAAGTAACAGGGCTGTTGAGCGATAAAGGGACTTAACAACCGAACTCAATGCGTAGACCTTGTTTTGACTCTGATTGAAACTAACCAGCTCTACACAGACATTCATGAACAGGAAGGGACAATCATGGACTGAGTGTTGGACAAACGTAAGAAATTCTTGTTAGTTGTGTCAGATGTAATAATGGTGCTTTGGTTATACAGGAAAGTGCTCACTTTTCAGAGATACACTCCGAAACCGTTAGGAGTGAAATGATGCAATATCTGGCATTTGCGAAAGGTGGATTTAAAAAAAAGTTATAAATGAATAGATGAAGCAAATATGAGAAATAAAACCTCTCTCCTTGCAGGTGTGTTTAAAATTGTACACAATCAAATTAAAAAATAGAAGTCATTGATTATATGTCTAAAGCGATTAGGTGCATGGATAAAATAGTTTTCTTTGAGCTACGCAGCGAATTCCTTCACCGATCAAGGGGGAGTCGGATCTGAAAGTGCTGGGGCATCTGGGAAAGCTGTGTGTCCGTCCAAGGCTTGCATAATCCCGGGGGGCCTGCTCGGTTTACACTCGGGGAGTCATGCAACCGGCCATGTTTATAAATTGCTGCAAATTCTGTTTCTGGTCTTTCCAAGGAGCGGACAGGCTTGCTTTCCCCTCCATCCTCTGCAGGGCCATGTAAGTCCCTTCCACACAATAGATAAGCCAATGCCTGCCCCTCAGTGAATGAGGGGATAAATGGATGGGTCTTTGCACAGTGGCGACACCACAGCTTATGAATGAATGGATGAGGCTCGTATAAAGACCGTGTTTTGCAGTGAAATTGCTTCATGGTGCTTCTGGGTCCAGAGACCCGTTTTCTATGGACATTGTGTCTATAAATCCATATCTACCAGGCCAGGCTCTTGAGTGAGTGACTTACCAACTTCTCACGACATCCCCAAGGATTCTGAAAGACTCGGAGACCATTCAAAATCAAAGGGGAGATTATCTCCCCATTGAGAGCTCCACACACTTGAAAACCCGGGAGGCAGAGGTGAAAAAAATCTCTATTACTAGACCTGGTGTCGTTCAAATTCATGAACCTCCACACTGATCTCTCAGTGAGGTTTCTGCATAAATAAAAAAACAGCGGTGCTGGTTTGCATTAGAATCTCATCATATGCTGTAAAGTCCATGCCAGAGCCAGCATCCAATTCAAGAATTATTTCTCAACTTTATGTCTCCTGTTCTGCCTCTGCCTCTGTCTGCTCGTGGGATCCTCCCTGCCCTCTCGCAGCCAAGCCCGCCGCCTCCCCTCCGGCTTCTCCCCCCACCGTGCCTTCTCCTCTTCCCCGCACTATCAACACAGGGACCCTGGACTGATCAGCCATCTGTAAGTTGCTGGAATTAAGATCCTCTGTCCCTTTGGTTTAAAAACATAGCTGGAAATATGGGCTCAGCTTCATAGGGTCTCCAGAGACCTGGGTGCCACGATGGAGTCTGGTATGGACACCAGCCAGCTCAGCTCTCGGGAGCCTTGTCCCACCCCAGCCCCTCACTCTGCTCACCCGTGTTTCCATCACTCTTTCGATCCACCAGGGCAATAGCTCCAAGGTTGGAGGAACGGCTTGAGCCAAGAGGAAACTGAGCAGTGGCAAGGGTCCCGGGGACTCTGCTTAGATGCCTTGCCTGGTCTGGCACATTTGATGTTCTCCTTAACTGCCTTCACTGTCCATGTTTATTGCAGGAGATGGTCGTGAGAGTGGAGCCCCCATGATGGCATTAGAGCCCTTATAAAAGGGACCCCAGAGAGCTCCCTGCTCCTTCTCCACGTGAGGACACAGGAGAAGGCGCCGTCTGTGAACCAGGAAGTGGGTCCTCACCAGACAGAATCTGCTGACTCCTTGATCTTGGACTTCCAGCCCCCAAACTGTGAGAAGTAAATGTCTTGTTCATTGGCCACCCAGCCTGTGGGATTTTGTGATGGCGGCCTGAACAGACTGAGCCAGACTGAGAATACCAGCTGTGTTCTCAGTGCCTCCTGCACCTCAATCATTCAAACTTTACCACAGCCCTTGAAGTTCATGATATCGTTCCCATTTTGGAGAGGGTGACCCTAAAACAGAGAGATGAAACACCTTTCTCACAGTCCCACAGTCGGTGAGTGGTTCAGCTACTAAGCACACAGAACAGCCTGTGCAGGGGTGTGGTGGCCAAGGAAGCACCTTGAATAACCAAGGAGGTGGAGCTGGAAGGCCTGTGTAAGGCGGTGGGCATGTGGGGACATTAGCAGACAGACCTACAGAGCCCTAGTGAAGCAGACAGGTCCCTGCCCTCCCAGGGTGTACAGTTTAGTTGTGGAGACAAACGTTAAATGTCCACCAAGTTATTTACATGCAAACTCTAAGTGCAGAAGGTCAGGTGCACGAGGCTGTCCACTGCCATGTACCAGGTATGAAGACAGCGCCTGGCACATCATAGGTGCCCGGAAAAGAGCCGAGTGCTGGAATCAGTGGAGCCCAGGGAACGGATTGAGAAGAATCAGGCTTTCTAACGTTGTTTTTTGTTTTGTTTTGTTGTTTTTTTATAAATGACATTTAAGCAGAAAGTAGAATGATGAGTTGGAGTTGGCCAGATCATATTTCTCTTTTAAAACATGCCAGTGTCATCCCAGCCTCCTCTGAGTGAAATCTGAGGTCCTCACCCTGCAAGGTTCTGTGAGCTGGCGCCTGCCCTCTGTCCTTACCTCCTCCCTTTCTGTGTCTCATCTTTGGGCCTTACTCTTCCTGAGCGTCCCAGGCACCTGTCCGTCTCAGGACAATTTGACCACCTGTTCCTTCTGCCTGGAACTCACGCCTACAGCAAACGCACACAGGACCCCATTCGCTGCCACAGCGTCAGGTCCCTGCTCCAGTGTCTCCTTAACAGACATGAGGGACCAGGTTAGAGCAATCTGAGTAAGAATATAAATAAACACCAGTAAACAGATTAAGGGTATTAAAGAATAAAGGAGAAGTCAATAAGAAACTTTGCAGAAGAACCAAATAGAACTTCTAGAAGTAAAAATGACACCCAGACACACATATATAAGAACCAAAGCTCACTGGTCATATTCAGCAGCACATTAGATATAGCTGAATAGAGGATGAATAAACTGAAAGGTAAAAACCGAGGAAATTAACCTGGATGCAGCACAGAGAGACAGTCTTTTCCTGAAATGCCTTTATTTTGTCCTCACTGATGAATTACAGTTGAAATAGCTGGCGAGACACTGGTATGCTCACTGTTCCCTTCCCTTAGCACATTTAATATATTACAGACTTTACTCCTGTGTGCCGCGGCCTTCGTTTATCTTCCAGTTATCAGCAAGGATTGTAAACCTGGAGTAATTGAGACAGGATAGTGTTGATGCAGAAACAGACAACAGAGAACTGGAACAACCAAGGAGCCCAAAACAGGTCCACATGTGGTTTAGCCTACACGTCGGCAGGCAAAAGATGAACCGTTCAATCAATGGTGGTGGCAGCACAGGTTTCCCATGTAACATAAAAATGCAATAGGTCCCACCTCACATTACACACAAACATAAATTCCAGGTCAGTGAAAGGTCTAAACCAGAAAAGCACAACCCTAAAGCTTTCAGAATTCAACGTAATATCTTTATGATTTCTGTGTAGGGAATATCTTCCATAAGTCACAAAACGTGCAAATCATCAAGGAAAAATGAAAGTCTCCAACTTTTATCCAAGCAGCTAAATCTCAAAAAGATAATATCCATCAGAAGTATGAATTTACTTATGTACATATACAATATGTTAAAGAGTGTGTGTAATTCGTTTAAAATTCAAAAAAGCAGAACAATGAAATCTGTGGTTTCTGGATAAATAAATCTGTAATAAGACAGGATAGTGGTTGCCTCTGGAGACGGTGGCAGCAGGTATTGAGATCAGGGAAGGGTAAATAGGACACTGCAACCTTCTTATTATCATTTTATTTTAAAAAGAAACTCCTCTAAACCAAGTACAGGAAAATATCATGCTTTGAAAAGACCAAATAGCGGATATGAAAACATTCATTTTTCTCTAGACTTTGGTCTGAACTGTTGTGCAGAAAAAAGGAGAAACATTTTAAATACATGCATAAGGATGTTGGAATTTAGCTGCAGATCCTAAGGTACCTGGAATCACACTTGTGTGCATATTCCTTGGACTTATTGTTTATTTCTTCTAGAAAATGTCTAATGAGTTGAGATTTATTTTTTCCTTAAGCAACTTCGAGGTGAGTCCCTGTTGCTTGCAACCAAGGGGGTCCTGACTGAGAGAGCGCCCTTCGCTGAAGCCGGCACAGATGCCAGAGGCCCAGTAACTTCCTGCCACGAACCTGACTTCTCGGCAAGACTCAACGCACTGGGTTCTGCTTCTGAGGGGCTGTGGGCATCCCAAATCCACTCCTGTGAGCCAGGGAAGCCAGGCATCCCCACGGTTCTCTGGGGTTCACCACGCCAATTCTTCAGTGATTCTGACCCTCTACCTCCCTCGGGGGTTTGCAGGCACCAGCCCTTCATGCCTGGGAGACGGCTCCCCGTCCCCAGCTCCTGCCCCCGATCTCCTGTCACAGAGCAGGTGGGAGCTCTGCGCATTTAATTCTTATTTACTACCGTGTGCCACTGGGACTTAATGATACGTAGATCTCAGGTTATGAAGTCACAGCGCTACATAGTCCTGGCTCAAAACCATCTTCAGGATAAAGTTCCCAGGGAGGCTAGCAGGAGGGCACTTTCTAGGTGCCAGGCCTCTCGTGCTGGGCATTTTGAAGAAACGAGTCTGCCCTACCTAGTTACTACCTAGAGTGCATGACCCCAGGGCTGGCCAGCTGGTCCATCCTTGCACACATGAATGAGCGAGCTGAAGAAGATGGCTGCGGAAGTACGGACAGTTATCGCCCACGTGCTTACAGGAGAAAGGCTCGGAGCACGACGGTGCTGGTCTGAGATCAGTAGGCCACCCAGCGACCATGGGGCGCCTGTGGGCTCTCCCAGGGACCCCACCATCAGGCTGTTGGCCCCCCTTGCCTCAGACGCTTTCCCAGTGTCCTGCAGGTCATCTGGGGAATGACCTGAGGGGTTTCCTGCTCCCCTAAGTGCCCCAGGCTGCAGTCTTTCTCCAGCCCCTACCAGGACCACAGGTGTGGTCTCTGATCCCCCGCAGGCCCCCATTTGCCCCTGCTCTGCCCTGCACTTTCTCTCTCCCCTCCGTCCTCCTGAGTGGAGTAAGCTTTGCATCCTCCAGCCCCCTACACTCTGCCCCCTGAGTGGACACGTGCGATCAGCCTGGGGGCGTGTCTTGGCCTGGCTGCCTCCCTCTATTCCCACGCGCTCTCTCTTGAGCCCCATGATGCCTGGGGCCGGGGTCTCCGCCTCCACTGTCCCACACTCCTTGCCCCTTTGCAGGGTCCTAGTCTCGGGTCACCCCTGCTCCCTGTCCACAGCAGCACAGGTTAGGTACCAGGATGGAGGACAGAACTCGGGACAGGAGAGCAGCAGCTGAGAATGACGTCTGCATCTTGCCTCTGGCAGCCACTTGGAACCCCGAACAGGTGACACCCTCACAAAGGCCTGGAGTTGCACAGCCCTGCAAGAGGCCAGGCTGCAGGTCGTCTCCTGTGGTTTTCTCCTCCTTTGAGTCACTCCTTTGCTGAGAAGTCACCACAGTCTTTGCTCAAGGGAACGTGCTGCCGGGGCGCCGGCTGCTGTCTGAGGCACTGCTCCTTGGAAGAAGCTAGAGTAACAGGGGAGAGCAGGCCGTCTGGGCCCCCTGCCCCAGGAGGGGAGCTCACATGGCTGACCAGCAGTCCCCGGTCGTGGTCTTGGGTCCTGGCTCCAGGGTGCTCTGTGTGGTGAGACGACCCCAGCGTGCCTTGTTCCTATAAAGGACACTCAGCAGTGAATGTAAGCTGCTCCCGAGTGGCCAGGGTGAGTTCTGGAAACTTCCCCTCCCTCTCCTGGTCTCAGACAGGCAGCACAGA
>NW_017731514.1:2780613-2790344 GCF_001890085.2 Hipposideros armiger
CTCAGACTCACCGCTGGCCGCGTGTCCCGTGCGAGAGGAGCCAGGCCCCAGGCCAACGGTGGAGGCCAATTCCTTGGCTCCTGGCTCTCCCTCCATCTTCAAAACCAGCCAGAGACCGTCCCTATTTCAAGGTCAACCGATTAGCACCTTGAATCCTGGTGGAACCCGTGCCTTTCAGGGCCAGACAGCAAGCATGGGCCCGCACCCTTTACTTAGATTCCAAGGCCCCAGATGCTCCCCTAAGCCTGAGTTCCCAGAGCTAGTTTCCCTCTGAGGTCTGGGTCTATTCGGTCAGGCCAGAAGGATGCTGTGAGTAGACTGGGCTTGGGAGTAACTGAGGAAAGGGACCCCGGCCTCTTACTTACTGCCCCCAGTTTCCACATCTATAAATGGGGACATTGATAATGAAGTGGCTTCATTGTTACTTACACACTGGGTCTAAGGTGCCATTGATTACTTATGTCCTGTAAGCAAGAAACACATCTCCCCGTTATATCACATGCTACGCTCTCCAATCACTTAGAGTTATTACTCACACAGTAGATTTGTATCCTATGTCACTTTTTGTAAGGAAAACAGAAGTGACATAAATTTGGTGATGTATCTGTACTAGTTTCCAGTCAACGTTGTAACAAATTACCACTAATTTAGTGGCTTAAGACAGCCCAAGTTTATTCTCTTGTGATTCTGTAGGTCAGACATCTGACTTGGTTGTCACTGGGTTAAAGCCAAGGTGTTGGCAGGACTGCTCTGCAGACCTTCGGACGCGTCCAGGCCGCTGGCTTTTCCAGCCTCTAGAAGCGCCCACACTCCTTGGCTCCTGGCTCTGTCCATCTTTAAAACCAGCCACAAACTCCCTATTTCAAGGTTGGCTGATTAGCATCCTTAATTCCAGCGGCAACCTTAATTCCTCTTTGTCATGTGACCCAACCTGTTCACAGGTTCTAGAGATTAGGACAGGGATGTCTTTGGGGACCATTATTACCCCACCATCACCATCTCCCTAAGACTGCTTCTCATTTACAGCCTGTTTCTCTGGAAGCTTTGGATTAACAATTGTCTGTTTTTCCACACAACACTCTCGTCTGTGCCATCACGAACTCCCCTGCAGCGCTCCCTGAGCAGGGGATCCCATTGGGTGACTGGGGTTCCATCCCAAGCCACCTGACCTTTGGTTCAGGTATCCAGGTGACGGCCACTATGATAAGACCACCATCCGGCCAACAGGCGTGACCAAGTACAGCCAGATTTCCGAGGCATTAACTCGTGAACAAGGTTCACCCTAGAACTCATGAAACACGGCATTCTCTTATATCACAGCTAGTGAATCTCAGAGAGTACTTGATGATCGGTGTTGGGTTACAATGGAAGCTCAATAGGGGTAATAGCATTTTCTGTATGGTTGGATGCTGTGTGTCCAGTACCGAGAAGAATGCCTGGACTGAAGCAGGCTAAGCTCGCTAAGTATTTATTGAAGGAATGAGTGGATGGATGGATGGATGGATGGAGTCGATGAAACATTATTATTCAGACAGGACTTATTAAACGTTGTTGAGTGTATGCAATGAGATAACATTGGCACGTTGTCTGTGTAAAGGAAGCCCTTGAAAAACAAATTCTTCTTTCCTCTCGCCCTGCAGTCAGACAGCAGGACAGAGCAGCCCACACGAGCACAGCAGCCAAGGTCCCCCATCCCTCGCGTGTCTGAGTGGGTGCCAGGACTGTGGACAGGTGGACGGATGGTCATCATAAAGACGAGCAATTCCTGGGGCCCCTGAGGTCTGTGATGCTTTTGCTGAGTCCTTCAACCCAAAGGGTCACATGCTGTGTTTTACCTGCCGCTGGCTCTTGGTGGCTTAGCACACATTTCCCGGGGCTGCAGCAACTTCCTACTTCATCGGGAAGGCTGGGCCCTTCACAAGAGGTGGCACGAGTGACGCCAGAGGGAGCGTCCACGGAGCTGTGTGAGTTGGACCGTGTTAGAGCCGACCAGGACGCGTCCCCTCGGAGTGAGGGTGTAACCCCTTCCTGTGTGGACGTAGCCATGGTGGAGGACATCTGAGTGACCTGGCACAGTTCTGGTGGCAAATACATATTTGAATCGCTGCATCGTATGCTTTCTATTGTACTTCCTACCAGCTCTCAGCTCTCAGCCTGAGGATGCTCCTTCTGCAAAGGCCTGTGCTTGGTGCGTTCCCCACGTAAGCGCCCTCCCTCTGTTGTGTAATAGTATCAATTAACCAAATGAGAAATGCGAGGCATATGAAGTCCCCACGGGCAGGGGGCCACCTCATCCGAGTCACGGCTCCGGAGCCTGGTTACGTTGTGTTTCTGAGAAGTCCTATGTGGGGTTCACGGCTGGAAATGAGTGATTTCCACCCAGGACGCAGGGAGAAGCTGAGACCTGTTGACCTCCTGCTGGGCCATTCCTTCAGACACAGGAAGAGGCCACCTGGCCCAGGGGAGACAGCTGTGCTACGTAAACACACCTGTTCCTCCCAGTTCACAACCTTGACTCTGGGCAGAAAGAGAACTCCGCCATGGAAAGGTCACCAAGGACACAGCTGGAGCCCAGGCTTCGTATCACAGATACCATATTAAATGCAACTTTTTTTTTTTCTTCCAGGACTTCATTCAGGGGCGGAAGACCTTGAGCACCAATACAGGAAACCACTTGCGTTTCCAAGAGGGTGCTGACCTTCAGCGGTCTTTTTCCAAGGGGAAGAAATTTAATTTCATCTTGTCTCCTCATATTTGTTCACGTGAGATCCCATTAAATGAGTTATTTTTAATCATTGTTCATAAATCACAGCAAGGATATGCCCTGAGGCACAAAGTATTTGCATAAAAATATTAATTGCCGCTATCTCTCCTTTTGGGTTCTTGGGAAATTAGATGATTGTGCAGCAAATGGCTAGCACCGGGCTGGGGATCGCAGACGGGGTGAGGACAGGCCTGGGGAAATGGCGCTGCCGGGGGCATGTCTGCCTCGACAGCCATCTTCAGTTCAGTGTGTGACTCAGGACTTCAGGGTCCTCCTCAGGTACATCCGCCTCCATGAAGCCCACCCTGGCTTCTTGGGGCAAATGATCCCTCCGTCGTCTGTCGCCTGTGAGCTGTGAGCAGACTTTCTTAGGAAACTTGAATGTTTTCATAGCCTGCTCAGCTGTGGCCGTGTCCTCACATGGACCAGGAGCTCCTGGCCTGTCACACATGGCAGGTGAGGTTCCTGCCTGTTAGACAGACTGAACAGAGGAAGAGTCCAGGTGGGAGGCTCCTCGGTGCTCTGCTCAGGCCGCCCCATGTTCACGTAATAGATGCCCATTGGGCAAGCATTCAGAGACTTGCTTCGTATTGCAAGAAATGCTCTCCATCTAACTTCTTGTGTACTTGCAGTTCTTTCTCTCATATTCGACCTCCACCCCGGACAGGGACCCCAGGCCCTCCTGACCCTGACTGGGACCCCCCGGCTCTCCGGCAGTCCTAGGCACAGATGGCTTTGGCTCGCTCTTGAAGTCCTCGCCATTACAGAGCAGGATTTCCCAGATCCACCAGCCTGTAAAGCCCGGGCCCGTCTTCCTCACCTGGCTCTCAGCTGTACCTCACCCCAGCTCAAGTGTCCCACGCTCCCTCCTGCTGCGTGAGCTGTGGTTTTGCAGGGACCACCGTTCACAGGAGGGCGCCCCCTCCCATGGCCTAACTCCTCCTCTGCTGTCCTGCCAGCCTGTCTGTGTCCCCCATGCTTCTCTGCCCAGGCAGGTCAGACATGCCGCTCTGAGCCTCCCTGGACCCACCGACCCCGGGACACACTCCTGCGTCAGCATTTGTTCACTTGTCCATCCATTCACTCGCTCAACAACCATGGCGCCACCTTAAGTGCCAAGGACTATGCTGGATGTTGGACCTGACAACGTGCTAGCCGATGTCACCACAGCAGGTGGAGCCCCACCAGACTTAGTATATATCAAAATGGGACTACTGACGTCTGATTTCTTTTCTTTATTTATGTGTTTTTTGCAAAAGGAGACTCGCAGCTCTGAGGTGACAGTGATTGTGTGACAATCGGGATTCCAGTGCCGAGTGGAAGATGACTTCAAAATACAGGTGTTGTTATAGATTTATTTCAGGCCCAGCAAAACAGCTGTACAGTCTGATCCGCATTATGGAAGCTTCTGTGTGTGAAGGAAAAGCTTTGTGTGTGTGATAATGAGCTCGGTACATCCAAATCGAAGGCTTCGGTTAGAGCAAGTCGGTGTCACACGAGATCCCACGTGGGAACGGGGGGGGGGGGGGGGGGCGGGGGGAGGCTGTGGCTGGATTGGGCCGAGACCATGAAGGTCCCGAGCAGAACTGCCACCTTCTTATGTTTCAGTTCTGTCCCGTTCTTCACCCGTCATCTACTCACTCATTGCCACTTGGCTCCTGCAGTCTGACGGGTACTGGTCTCAGCACCCGGACTGGGAGGTGGAGGAGGCAGACATTGTCCCTTCGGTCATTGAGTTTCTCCCCTCGAGCCCCGGAGGTGAGGGACGTGTTTGGGGGAGGTGACATGACACCTGATGACTCAGAATCACCGCGTTGACTCCACGCAAATTACCTGAAACTTTCTCTGTTCACGTTCATGATGCAAAGGTAGAGGATGCCTGGGACGTTTCGCTCTGCTCTGCATTGGGCTCTGGTGAGGTCGCTTGGTTTTCAGTCAGGAACCTGTTCAGTCCCCAGAGGCCGACTGCACAAGCCGGCCGTGGCTTCTGTGTGGACCAGGCTGATCAGAAAGTCTGCATTTCTGAGATGGGTGGGCTGTTCCAACACATACGGGTGTGGTGCACGGAGGGGGCGTGGTGTTGGAGGGGCATGGTGTACGGGGGGCGTGGTGCTCGGAGGGGGCGTGGTGTTGGAGGGGGCGTGGTGCTCAGAGGGGGCGTGGTGCACGGAGGGGGCGTGGTGTACGGAGGGGTTGAGCTGCCCTCCCAGGACCTCTCTAAGGAGAAAGCCAAGGTCATCAGGGGTCAGAAGAATGGCCCAGCTCGGAGGAGGCTGTGTGCATGACGGAGACACAGGAAGAAAAGCTGCCTGAGGAGGCGGGGTTGGGGTGGGAACCAGATCCACCTACTGGAGGAGGCTCCGATGGGACAGCAGCACAGCGGGGTGCTGGCCCTGGGCACAGCGAAGCCCCCAGGGTCCCAGGAGACAAGACTGCCCAACGAGGTGCCAAGAAGCTTGCTGAGAAACGGGCTGAGTGCACAGGGCTGCCTTTAAAACCCGAGCCTGGTTTCACTCCAGGGCCTCTGGGCAGGGGTGAGCTCCTGTGTGAAGGGAAGGGCTGAGCGAGTGCCTGTCCCTCTGACTCTGGGGGCAGCACCTTGGTCCCCCAGCCATCGGTCCCCCAGGCTGCACTAGACAGGGACTGAAGCCATGGCCCCCATCCTGTGGGCTCAGATGGCTTTTTAGGTAGACTGAGGCAGGAACTGAGGACAGTTGAAAGAAACCAGGCTCCAAATGAGGCGGAGTACGTTCAAATCCTGGCTGATACCTCCGCGTTTCTGTGGCCTTAGAAAAGCAACCGCTTTTTTCCATTGTAGCCTGGAGATGGCCTCCCCCCCCCCCTCCATCCCCACAGGCCTGGGCGAGAAGGGGGCGGGAAGGCAGGCAGACCCCACGACAGCCACTCCACTTACTGGCTGAGGAGACACAGGATTCAGGCCATTTTTCTCTGGTCTGTGATACCTGAACTACTCCAAGAAAAGAGTGTGGCCAGAGCAGGGGGAGGGAGGGGACCTTTGGAGGACCTGGAAAAACAAAGGCCTCCTTTCCTGACTTTGCTCAGCTGAGGAGTCAGGTCAAAAGTCCCCGCTGTGCCCACACGCAGCTCTCTGGGGACATCATTACCAGGGACGGGGCCATGTGTTAGCGTCAGTTCTGTGGTGTTGACATGTGACGACTTGGTTGGACGTCCTGCCTCTTGTCCCAGGAAATGCCCCGTGTTTCACCAGACAGAGTGACAGAACTGTGTGATGAAATAATCATCGTGATAATTAACCCCTTTCATCAGGAGAGGGAAGAAAACATTCAAGGGCCACCTATTAATAGCGATAATATTTAGCGCCAGGAGAAAATGAAAAAGGATCTCACTGCTGCAGCCAGGCCTGAGGAGGAGCCTGTCCCCCTAATTGAAGCTCTGCTGGGTTTGAATCGGCTCCGTGGGCAGAAGACACATTAATTAGGCCGCACTTCGCAGACACCAGCTCCGAACTCTCGAGTTGATCCCAAATTGCCGCTGTCGTTCGCAGCCTTCCTCCTGGAAGACGTTATTACATTTGTGAGGATTCCGATAGATTTTCTGCAGGCATTCAATTTTTAGTAAACAGACCCAAATTAACAGCTATGTATGACGTGTGGCTCCAGGGATCACATCAGAAGCACTCATTTCATATGTAAACATCTCTCCAACTCTGCTGCTGATGAGCGGGACTTGTTGTTGTTGTTGTTGGAAGCACAATTAGACATGTGCCCGGCTCCGCAGGCTCATAATCGTGTGTGCCGGCCCTCCAGCTGAGAGACATTATCACCTTCAGGAGGCAAGGACGAAGGAATCGCTAAATTTCCATAATTCAGCAAAACAAGGCATGGATCTGAAACCCCCCTCTGTGCGGCTCCTTTGCCATCTCAGTAATGGGCTGCATTTGAGTGAAAAGAGTTTAGCCGGTTCTAATGCCCTGTCAGGGCAGCACAGGCCACACCGCTGCCGTCTGACTTGGGAGATGGTGTTGTCACCTTCTTGGCCATAAAGGACCGTGACTTTCTCTGAATGACCTTACAGTGGCCACATTGCAGTGAGTGCTAATGAGAATGGCTTCACGGTCCAAGGATGAAAGGGCTGGCGGGGCGACAGCAGCAGCGGTGAGTGCCACCCACTTCCTGCAGGAAAGCCGCGCGCTGCGCACGGAATGCCACCTTATCTGGGCAGAGCTGCGTCTCTACGGGCACGGAGACCTACTGTTGGACTCCAGTGCATTTTGAAGACTCACAAATGACAGATTGCGTTTTTCCCCTGTAAAGGGGAGGAGTTCCAAGCCTCCACTCATGTCTTCAGTCACTCGTTCCTGTCTTCAAGAGCGACTGGACCACGGTGACTAAGAAATGTCTTCTGGAGAAAAGTGGCAAAGTTAACGGGAGTGGGGAAGGGAAGGTTGACTGAGGGTGACTTAGCAGACAGACGTGACTTAGTTTGGGTTCCAGTAGAGATGCTGACTCGGCTGCTTATTTCAGGGGTGGAGGGAACACCTGTGAGCGAGTGGGGAGGTGAGACATGGAAAGGAGGGTGCCACTCAGGGGGGTATCACCGAGCGGGTCGCCGCTGTGGGCGAGCGGGACTTGGCCGCCCTGGGGAGAGTCGGGGAGCCAGTGGAGAACGCGCACCTTCGTTAGCAAGTGGGTGGAGGGGAAATCCAAGGAAATCTTTCAGAAACTGGGGCTACAAACACAGAAATGGAGGGTAGGAGAGAGCATTCGAAAAGGGAGGCAAATCGTAAGGGTGAAATTTGGTGATCAATAATGTAACTAAACTTAGCTAGTCTGCAGTGGGAGCCATCCTGATATTCAGCTGTTTCCCCTTTGTTTCTCCTCCCACTGATTAACTGAAGAGCTCTTCCTGTTTCTAAGGCGACCCATACCTCGTGAATTAACAAACATCCTCACCTGGAAAGAGCAGCTTCTTTAACCCCCAGGCGCCTGGACGATGGCTTCCAACAGTTTCTCACAGGTGGCTATGGACAATGAGATTTAAGATAACACTGAGGCAGAACTGAGGCCTCAGAAGACTCCAGGAGATGACTTTTCCTCTATTAGCATGGAGGCCTGTTTTTCTTTGTTCTTCCCCGTTTACCTACCTATAACACCTCTTGTTCATTTTGGCTGCGGGAAGGTGGTTTTTTTAGACTTGAGTCTGCCATCTTCCCTAGCTGCTGGAATCTAGAGTAAAGGACGCTTTTTTCCTCAGCAACCCTTGTCACTCTAGTTTTTTGGAGTCTTCAGGCGGCAAGCAGCACCAAACCTGAGTTCGGTAACAAAATGAGAAGAGGCCAGGACGTCACGTATCTGAGGACACCTTTCAGAGGAGAGCCTGTCACGTGAGCAGGAGGGATCGGCCAAGGAGCCGTGTTCCCCGTGAGGCTCCGCCCTGATGGTCAGCATGGAGGAAGCAACATCCCAGCTGATTTGCTCAATTAGGTTCTGTGATTAGCAGAACCTGTGGGGTTAAAACAAGCCTTAGTCCTGAAGCACGCTTCTGGCTTCTGGCCTAATCGGTGAGTTAAATGAGTGTGTGAGAGACGGCGCCACCACGGCTTTCACCCTGTTGGTCCAGCCTGCTCAGAATCCATCCGTAAGCAGCCTTCTCCGGTCCCCACTTACAAAGCTTGCACATGAGGACAGTTGGGTGGTGACCTTGGTGCAGAGGCTGTCTTTCCCAGAGCTGACCTCACAGCTTCCACGCTGGGCTAAGGGGAGAATCGAGTGCATGATAGCACTAAATGCAGGGGACATGAGGGGTCACGAGAGAACTGGGATCCCCTTGTGACGTTGCTACTTCAGGAGAAGTCACTGAAAGGTCTTTATGCAGAAGGTTAATAATTCATCAGAACCAGGAGCCAGGCGACTTCCGTCAGCAAGAGACCTTCCTGGGCTCTCAGAAGTTCAAGGCTCCTAGTTCCATTGTCCGTTCTCCAACATCTCAAGTCTCGTTTTCCTTCAGTAGTTCTCAGTCTTAGCATAGTGACTAGGAAGGTTTGCGAGTTACACAGCGTGCCGACTTCGAATCTCTGAAAGCACTCCGTGGTGTGGTTGGTTTCGGCCTCAGGCATACCTCCCTGGGGCCACACAAGATCATGGGTTCATTCGTGGCTGCCATAGACCCCCTCTGGCCGTCCGATAATGCTTCACGTGCAGGTGCAAACTCTTGTTTTAATTTGCTCTTGTACCCTCACCAGGGATGTGATCCGAAGCTAAGGTACCCCACAATTACACCATCTTGGCCACCATTCCTGTCGCCCCAGTGCTCAAGGGTGACAGTCCAAAGCCTTGCCAGACACCAGCCCTCTATCCCACGTCACCGTCAGGGACACTGAAAGCAGCTGTACTGTCACTATTCAGAATGCCCTCCCAGCACAGAGGCCCCCCGTGTGACATCTGTCAGGTAAGAACCCCAGTCACCAAATGCATTGGCCAGTCCTGGCTCTGGGTCCTTCCTGGTAGCAACAATGGGTAGAAAGCCAATGGATGGTTTAAATTGAGACATCTTAACAAAAGAAGCACTGACAAAGTGTACGCAGCCTTAGGAACGGAGGGCTGTGGGGCAGACAACAATTGGCAAGAACAGGAAATCTGCCACCTCCAAAGCCAAACCGGGAGGACGCCGTGTCCCCTGTGGGAGCTGGGGCTATCGAGGGGTGCAGCCCCAGCACTGAGCCCTGAGGCAGGGAGTTCCCAGGTGAGTGGTGCTGGAGATGGAGGCAGCAGGGAGGAAGTGGCCCCAATCCCCCCGCCGTCCCCCCCAGGCCCCTGTGGGTGCCACCTGCTGGCCACAGCAGCATGCAGGGGGCTGAGCCACAGTCCCCCGGTGTCTGAGCACAAAAGAGAGGTGGGGTGACAATAACAGTTTAGTTCATCTCTGTCTTTTTCTGGCTGATTTTCAGAGGCTGTCTCTGTCACGTCGGTTGGCAATTTCCCTAAAG
>NW_017731514.1:2790935-2791708 GCF_001890085.2 Hipposideros armiger
ATCTTCGAAGTTCCTAGTCTGGATTTGTAGTTCCTTTTTCTTTCTTTGGTGTCTGAAAGCGATTTCTACGTTTTTTTTTTAAGACACATTAATGTTTTATTTTAAACTACCTTTTTTTATTGATAAAGGTTTTGCTTTTTAGTGTTTGGTTTCTATTTTATTATAAATTTAAATTTAGTAAACTGCACGAAGCACCTGCTGGCGGAATTTTACAAGTAAATACTCGTGTAGCCAGCCCAGGTGAAGACACGCCATGTCGCCAGTCAACAAGCCCTGAGAATAAAACCTTAGCATTCTCCAGCTTCAAGAAAGCGTGGATACAGTTGCATAGCTTTGATAAATTCATATGCCCACGCATCCCCCGCCCCTGTCAGGACGTAAAACACTTCCATTATGCCAAAGGTGGAGTCTTAGTCCTGCCCAGCTGCTCCCAGCACATCCCCTCAGGAGGCAATTGCGACTCTGATTTCCATCACCATAGATTATTTTTTCCTGTTGTAGAGAATCATATGAGTGGAGTTGTACAGTAAGGATAATCTTATGCACGGCTTCTTTCCCTCAGCGTGTTTTTGAGATCTATCCCTGTTCTCACATATATTAGTAGTTTGATGTGTTTTATTGGTGTGTGGATTTACCGCATACCACATTTGCTTATCCGTTCTCTTGTGGGTGGATATTTGTGTGCTTTCCAGGTTTGGACCATGATATTTGCAGCTGCTAGGAACATTCTTATACAAGTCATTTTGTGGACATCTATTTTCATTATCTCTCTA
>NW_017731514.1:2796666-2808287 GCF_001890085.2 Hipposideros armiger
AATACTGTGCAAAAGGGTCACACGCCATGGTCAAGTGGGGTTTGTTCCCACCATCAAGACTCGCTCAATATTTGAACATCAGTAGATGCAATGCTTCATATTGACAAGCTAAAGAAAAATATCAGCATCATATCAATTGATGCAGAAAAAGCATCTGACAAAATTTAACATCCATTCATGATTAAAAAAAAACAACAAAACTCTCATAAAAATAGGAGTAGAGGAGAACTGCCTGAACTTGATAAAGAGCATCTCCGAAACACCCTCCACATAATGTCATAGTTTCTGGGGGAAGACTGACTGCTTTTCTCCCAGGACTGGGAATGAGGCCAGGATGTTTTCTTTTATCACTCATTCAACATAGTGCTGGAAGTGCCAGCCAGTGCAAAATAAGGCAATAAAAGAAAATAAAGCCCATACAAGTTGGAAAGAAAGAAATAGAATGGCTGTTATTTACAGATGACATGATTTTCTACATAGAAACTCCATAGGAACACACACACATACACGCACACACATATGGAGATATTTCCATACTTCTAGTAATGAGTCCATCAGTGTCAAAGAATACAAGCTCAGTATGCAACCGTCAATTGCATTTCTATCCATTAACCATGCACATGTGTAAAGTGCAATTAAACATTTCAATACTGTTTATAATTGTTCACCAATGAAATATGTAGGTGTAAGTCTAACAAAACACACTGAAACCTGCAAAGGCTGGTGAAGGAAATCAAAGCTCTACATAAACAGACATATCCTGATCATGGACTGAAATTCCATATTGTAAAGATATCAGTTCTTCCCCAAACTGATACACTAGCTTAACCCAATTCCCATCAAAATCCCAGCAAGATATNAGTTTCCACAGCCTGGAATGGCTCCTGGTCCCTCCACCCAACGTAGGAGACCACAGGACTGATGGAGCGTTCAGGGCAGAACTCAAGAAAAACAGACTGAGAACTGGCAAAGATGCTAGAATTAGTGGACAAGTATATTAAAATAGTAATTATAACTACAGTCCATATGTCCAAGGAGCCAGAGGAAAGATTATGCTCAATAGAGATGTGAAATGTAAAAATAGCCCAAATCAAACTTTTAGAGATGAAAGACTACAATGTCTGACATGAAAACCATTCCAGAGAATCTGGATGGCAGACTAGGCGATGCAGAAAGAAGGATTAGTGAACTTGAAGACACATCTACAAAAACCATCTAAAATATAGCAGAGCATCAACAGGCTGGCAGGCCACTTCAGGAAACTTGACATAGGTGCTGTTGGAGTCCCCAGGAGAGAGAAGACAGAGAAAGGATAGAAAAAAATATTTCAAGAAATACCAGCTGAAAAAATTAAAATCTGATGTAAAACTGTAAACCCACAGGTCCAAGAAGGTCAAAGAAACCCAAGGACAAATACGACGGAAATGACACCAGGGAATAGCCAAGTCAAACTGCTTCAAAACAGAGGTTAAGATAATATGAACAGTTGCCAGAGAAAGAAACCACCCCCGAAACATGGTGTAGACGTGACTTTACTTTCTATGCCCAGAGGTTGTTATACCTACACATCCTGGTTGTTACAAAAAAGGGGGGACGTAGCCAACAACATGGCGATGAGTGACAGATGATGACTACAATTAGTGGGGTGATCACATTGTAAAGAACAAAAATGCCAAATCACTATATTTACACCTGAAATGAATGTAACCAGTATAAGATTGTATACCAACTATACTTATATGCTTAAATAAACAACAACAACAATGAAACAAACATCATATAATCCTGAAGGGTGAGGAGAAGGTTGCCTGGCCAGGGCCCTGGGGGCTGAGAAGCCGAAACAGCTGTGAGTCCCTGGTTTCATTTTGGCTCATATTCCTGAACTGGGTACTGGGGAGCAGGCAGCCCCATTGGCGGAAAGAGCCCCAATGAGAGCAGGAGGGAGGGGCTGTGCAAGACGGAAAACTTTAGACAATAACTGCTCTGCTCCAGCAAACACCATAGAAAAAAACAAAAATGAGAAACATCCTGTGGTTGCAGCCCTGACGGTCCCTGTAAAGGATGAGAGGAGGTCTTGGACTCCCACTCATGCCAGGCGGTGACAAGTGTGCCAGCACTCCCTCCACCCCAGTGGAGTCGTGTCCCAGGAGACTGAGTATGGAAACCCCTGCCTCCCACCCGCAGTGTCAGCAGGAGACCCTACACCCGCCCCCCCCCAGTGGCAGTGAGGAACCTGTCCCCTCCCCAGAGGTGTCAGGGAAGGCCTATTGGAGAGTCAGGGCCTTCACCACCACTCAGTGGAGTGCAGGCCACCTCCCGCCCCACACGTCAGTGGAGCCAAGTGGGGAGCAGTCACAAGGCACCCCATCCCTGCAGCAGCAAGGGTGCTGCCAGCAGAGGCCTAAGGCAGGGCCTGGCCCCAGCCTCCAGCAGCGTGAGGGGCTCCTTCCTGCGGGGGGGTCAGTGAGGAAGTGCAGGCCTGGATGTAAATAAGGTTCAGAAGCTCACAAAATCATATCCCAGGGGTCCAGTTTTCAACTGAAAATCCCTCGTCATATCAAGACCCATTAGGATCTCAACTTGAATGAGAGAAGACAATCAACAGCCTCCAACATGAAGATGACACAGGTGGGATACTTCAAAAGCCATCATCAGAAATGCTGCAAAGAGCAATTTTAATCATTTAAGATACAAATGAAAAAGATACGTAAAGCCTCAGCAAAGAAATAAGAAATGTTCAGAACTGAAAAATTTGGAACATAGAAAGAACACTGGAGAACTGAAAATGAAGTAACTGAAATAAAAACCCTCAATGAGTTCACAATGAAGAGGACAGAGGAAGGAGTCGATGAGCAGGACAGAGAACAATAGAAATCACCCAACCCGAACACCAGAGAAAATAACTAAAAAAATAGGAAGTCAATAATAAATGTCACCGCATCTCGGGGACATGGAGGGCTACAAGANCAACACTAACACGTGTTCAACACACAGGACAAGACTCAATGTCATAAGAGGTCATTTGTCCCCAAGAATCCGTGCAGCACCTACCTCTCCAGCAAATCCTGGCGGGTTTTATCACGGAGACCGAGGAACTGATTCTCCAGTTTGTGTGGACAAGTCGTGCGTGGGGACAGCCAGTGCGATTTTGAAAAGATGCAGTGTGCCCATGAATGCAGGCGTGGCTTGGTGCAACCTGATGTGTCACGGACGTAGGACAATGAAGCCCTACAATAGCTGTGCCAGACAAACACGAGGAAGCAGAACAGGCCGTCGAGAAACACATCACCACATCAGGGAGTCTGCACAGGGCAATGGTAAGTTAATAGGCAATAAAAGACTCATGTCAGTGACTAATGAAAGCCTAATAAACGATGTTAGGACAGCTGATGATGTGCTTGCTAAAAAAAAAAAAAAAAGTACAGATGGACCGTGACTATAGTGTATGTAAATAAATTTCAGTTTGATTCAAAATATGTCTGAAAAATATCTATCCGACCTTTGGAAGGAAAGCTTCACAGTGTGAGAGAATTAGAAATCATGTAGAAAAAGACTGACGGGTTCCTTGCGATAAATGACAAAATACACAAAATTAATTGACAGCTGGCAGAAGGACACAAGGATTTTCAATAGACACAGCAAAAGATTAATATCCTGAATTTACAAAGGATTCACATAAATGAACAGGAAAAAAGTCAACCCTGTAGAAAATAGTCAAAGTATAAACTGTTGGTTCACTGAACATGAAAGAAAATGGGCAAAAACACATGAAAAGATTCTCAGATACAAACTAATGACGGAAAGTTCCAGGAGTGCCTACGAGAGACTCTGATCCTTGGGAGGCAGCGAGCAGACTGTGGCAGCCAGCCCCCACAGGGACCCCACAGATCCCTGACCCCGCTCACATCCTTGTTCAGTGCCACCCCCACCCCCATGCCGAATCAGCGCTGCTGGACACACAGAACTCAGAGGAAAAGGCTGTGTCCTGGCATTCCAGCTTCTACCTGGATCTCCCAGGCGGCTCGCTCGGAGGGGAGTTACCAGTGCCCAGATGATCGTCCCACAGGCAGCCCCACAGAGACTTCCGATGGAGGGGAGCTGAGACCCCCAGCCAAGAGCCGGCAGCACATGCTACCCACGTGGACCCTTCGGTCCCCGCAAAGCTTTCGCGGACTGCAGCCTGGCCGGCATCGGATGGCACCCACAGGGACAGCCCCAGCGGGAGCTGATGGGGGTCCTGGAGCCTGTATATGGAGTGAATGGCAGTCTGTGCCACCGAGTCCTGGGGTAACCACAGCTGACACTTAGCACAGTGGCGGGGACACCATCGATACTCAAGAAGAAGTAACTGCTGCCGTTGCCAGAAAAGGCAGTTCCATTGTCAGACAGTTGTCCTAGAGGACCCAAGGACGCCACTCCCTGACAGGCTCAGGCCATACCCACAGTGGCCTCTGGAGAAGCTCTGCTAACAGAAGGCTGCCAGGCGGTGGCGGACCGGCCGACCCGCCAGACCCTCCTCTGACGGGCTGCACTTGAGTCCTAGATAGAGGGCAAGGGGACCAGGCGTGCATGCCCGTCACAGGGCAGCAGCCAGCTCTTGTACCTTCGGAGGACGCGGTCAGGAACCTCAGCCTCCAAGGGACAGTGACCTTGAACGCCTTTCACGCGCCTTCCTACGAAGCCGGAGTCCTCAGTGTTCCTCCTCTGTGCCTGTTGTAGCTTTTAACAAAATTGAATAAAAGTCCTTCGCTGGGAATTTCTTTGTTCTTTGAGCATGTCTGTTTCTTGCATCCAAAGAGCCCACCAGGCTGGGTTGGGGAAGGCTTAAGGACATCGATTTGGCTGTAAAGAGCCCAACTAAGGCTACGTCTGCACAGAAAGATTTGTGCACAGCTTCTCAGGAAGCAACATACTGTTTGTCTGCTCTGCCTGCTAAGAAGGCCTGGCTTGCCGTAAGTAGTAGATAAACACAGCGCCCGGATGGCAGACAGGCAAAGCAAGAAAGCACACTCGGCTTGGGTACTTCCCTAGGAGCATCGCAATGGGCTGAGCGACATTTCCGCTTGAACACCCCAGCACAAAGCCTCACCCGGGCCTCAGCCGCCTGGGATTCCAGATTAGGCCCCCGCTGCTCCGGAGTCTGGCTGTTTGCTCCTACAGGTAAGGCTTATCGGAAAGGCACCCAGGTTGTGTGCCAGGAGGTCACCCACGCCCTGACGTGCCTGGGCGATGGTGATGGCAGCCCCTGCACTTAACCCTCCCAGCGTGGAGCCCTCAGTTCCGGGGTGCAGGGGTGGGGGCCCAGGAGCCCGGCTCGCCCCTGGCAGCCCTCCAGTTGACCAGCACTGCAGGCAGCCAGCACTTTACAGCCCTAGAGAAGAGCAGGCCTCGTGGAAACGGATCGATAGAGGCTGCTTTTAGAAGGAACGTGAGTAAGCATGTCCGGGAGGACTGAGCGCAGGAGATCTGAGCTGGCAGCGCTGGCACGGAGCAGCTCTGGGCTCTGGATGATGAACTCGACTCGGGCCACGGGTGGAGAGGAGGTGCAGCCCACGGCGGCCTCCACACGCCATCTCAGAGTTTTCGCCTTGCATTTTTCTGGAAGCATTGGAAATCAATGTCAGGCCCAGCATCCTCTGCGCCTGCGCGGGGCCGGTGGCGCTCGGGGGCTGCAGACTGTCTGCAGCGATGGTTCGGGACATTCTAAGTGAAAGCCCTGCCAGGCTGCCACCCAGGTGGGTGCTTCCTGATTCTCAGGGTCAGGGTGACAGGGCTCACTCAAGGCTATCCTGAGCTTTATCCTCAGCGCACTGGGAAACCATCGAAAGCATCCGAGGGCTGTAAAAACAGGGTGAGCCCCTTCCTGTTGGAATTGCGGGCGACACATGGTGTCCCATGAGGCAGGGCCCGTGGCTGTCACCTCCAGACGGGGTGGAGGGTCCTGCCGTTGTTTCATCCACCTCTACAAGTAATGATCACCCACGGATACCCGAGCAGCACCTGTAGCCCCTGGGGAGGGTGGTTTCACCGGCGTTTTCACGTGTTCTTTTAAGGCGGAGTCTCCAACCCTGGGAGCTGCGGTCAGGCGCTCATAAACCCCTGGAGCCCCCAGCTCTCCTCCTCCCTACTGTGCCTGAGCCAGTCAAAGCCTTCCGAGCTCAGCGAGGACGCGTGTCCTGAGGCCCCGCGGGCTTCAGAACACAAAGGCGCATCTATGGGACGTGCTCACGACCGTGTCCCCGCCCACACGCCTGCCTCACAGCGTTGCAGACGTAGCAGGGGCTAAATACTGTAGATATTAAGGAAAAATACAATTTACAGCTTCTGAAGATGGTTTGAAGTTCAGAAAAAGCGAGACAGAGGAAAAAAAAAATAGAAGCAGAAGCCGCCTTTCCAGGGTCTAGATTGTTCAAACTTGCATTTCAAAGGGACTTGGAACATCTTCTCAATTCATTGAGCTGCTACTTCGCAAACTCTGCTTGATTCCTGAGCTCATCATGAATTTTATGAATTTTGTATTTTCACACCAGGGCTCTTTGAAGTTTTATCCTCGAGAAGCAAAAACAAAACCTAAGTGCTCCTTTTCTATCCTTTTTTTTTTTTTTACAGTAAAGTGTGTGCAGCTGCTACAAAGTCCACATTCAACAGCCACTGAAGGTTGAAGCTTAACTTGAAGCAGTAGCTTTGTGGCGGTTCACGTCGTAGAGTGTTGTGCGATCACTCAGAGGAGTCAATTGGAGCCTGGCCAGGTGAGGCCGGGGGTTCTGACAAAGCTTTACTGAGCTTGAAAAGCAAGATGCTGAGAACAGTGACAAAATACGGAGGCTTCATGTTCACACACAGGTGTCTATTGTCTACGTGCATTTACATATGTAAGCACTCACATGTGTGCATCCAACAGACCTGTGATTTGTGTACATGAACGCACTTGCGTGTGTGTGCATGTGTGTGTGTGTGTGTGTGTGTGTGTGTGTGTGCATGAATCGGGAGGGGTGGACGGCATGGACTGCCCGGCGCCTGAGCTGGTGGGTAGGGAAAGGAGGAGAGTGGAGGGGGAAGCCAATAAAGAAAAGAAATAAAAACAAAAATTATGCATTTAGAAAAATAGATGGTGTGCTTTTATGCACTTTTGTAAAGTATAAATATGAGCATGAGCATGTATATAATAATTCAATATTAAAATATAAGGAAAATGAGGGTTGGGTAACCCTCATAGAATGGAATCACGTCTAAGAAAGTGCTTTGCAAATGGTCAAACGATATTCTGGCTGAAATGATTATTACTGTTGTCAAAACTGCTGTGACTCTTACTAAAGACTCAGGCAGGACGTGGGCTGTGCTGGTCCTGGGTTAACGCTAAGCTAATGTTTCCCCTGGAAGTTGCTTTGCTCTGACTCCAGCTGGGTTTGGCTTCCTAGCGGGGACAGCCTTTGGGGCCAGACGTCAGGGAAGGGTGTTCCACTGGGTGTCCCTGCACTCACTCGGCCAGCTCTGTCCTGAGGTGCCCCCACCCCATCAATTGACCCACTCAGTGTATATGTGATCCACTATCTCCTCTACCTCTAAAGTTTATTCTAGAATGACCTCAAGGTGGCCAGTGATCTAGTTGTGGCCTGAGGCTCAACAAGCCTTCCCTTAGAGGAAAGGCTGGCTCTCAGCTGTGTGGCTGCTGGACATAGGTGAGGGGGGGTGAGGTGTCCTAGAGACAGGACAAAAGGTAACTTCCCATTTCACAGTGAGCTCCCCCAACCACGGCACCCTCACTGGTATGCCCGTCACCTGGAATCAGACGTTGGTCTGTGCTCCCCTCAGCATAAGTGTTTGCCATCTTTTCTCAAGTCAGTGCAAAGTTAGAGGGCGACCGAAACTCTGTGTTGCGGCCACAGGGTGGCATTCTATGGAGGGGGCAGAGGACATCCTAAGTGGCAAGAAAAATAGGTGAGAAAATTGACCATGTTCTCCCCGAGGCCAAGCATAGAGAAGTCCCGAGGGATTTGGGGAAAGCGTTTGCAGACAGCAATGGAAAGCTGTTAATAGAGGGAAGAAGGCTAAAGGCCGAAGTAAGACCAGAGTCGTGTTTTGGAGCAAGAGGAGCGACCAAAGATTTTAGAGCAGCAGGATCAAAGAGGTCCCACTTTCACAGGGGCTAGAAGAGGCCTCGGTGGCAGTAATGCTGCAGAAGACGGTGAGACATCAGGGCTTGATCACCCATCAAGAGACATGTGTTTAGACCTGTGTTCTCAACCCGATGGTAACAATGTCACTCCCAGGAACTTCTGTCCTGAAGCTCTCTGTGACATCCCAAGACAACCTTGTCATTACTGTCATGAGGCCGCACGTTGAAAGCTGGATCAGGCAAAAGCCAAACCACGGCTGTGCCCCAGTTGGCTTTGAGGGGACCCTGTGCATCGTGAGCGCCTGCCCCTGTTTTCTGCTGTATGCTGTTTAAACGGGTCTCAGAGATGGATTATCTGAGCCCCTGCGTGAAGAATAACTCCTAAGGCCCACGGGATGCCATGGCCGCCATCCTGGGTTATGGCCAGGAGAGGACTCAGAGCACCGGCCTAAACACAGCAATTATGAGGGTTTCCTGATCATGCACATAATGGAGGAACAGGGACCCGAGTAACTTCCCATGTAAACAATGGGGAAACTTGATGCAACCTATGAAATGATCGTCTCAAGACACTGGGCACCAGGTAGTGTCAGACAGGGGTCCCAAGAGGTGGAAACAAGGCAGTGAGCCATTGGTCTCCAAAGCGTACTGCCCAGAAGCGTGTCCAGGCTGTGCCTCAAGCTCCAGAGTCAGGCTGGCCACCCAGGAAGGCCTTGGCAGCTAGAGTTTGCCAGGTGCAGTGTCAGAGAGACAACTCAGGAGACATAAAGACGCCCCCTCTCCAGATACAACTGAGTCCTGATCTGCACACGCATGTTAGGAAACTACCCGATGCTGGGGGAATAAACTGAGGACTTGACAGGAACCATCCCAGAAGTTTCCACAGCCTGGAATGGCTCCTGGTCCCTCCACCCAACGTAGGAGACCACAGGACTGATGGAGCGTTCAGGGCA
Source organism: Hipposideros armiger (assembly GCF_001890085.2). Lineage (NCBI taxonomy): Eukaryota > Metazoa > Chordata > Mammalia > Chiroptera > Hipposideridae > Hipposideros > Hipposideros armiger. Next base: position 2,805,736 of record NW_017731514.1, read on the forward strand.
GAACTCAAGAAAAACAGACTGAGAACTGGCAAAGATGCTAGAATTAGTGGACAAGTATATTAAAATAGTAATTATAACTACAGTCCATATGTCCAAGGAGCCAGAGGAAAGATTATGCTCAATAGAGATGTGAAATGTAAAAATAGCCCAAATCAAACTTTTAGAGATGAAAGACTACAATGTCTGACATGAAAACCATTCCAGAGAATCTGGATGGCAGACTAGGCGATGCAGAAAGAAGGATTAGTGAACTTGAAGACACATCTACAAAAACCATCTAAAATATAGCAGAGCATCAACAGGCTGGCAGGCCACTTCAGGAAACTTGACATAGGTGCTGTTGGAGTCCCCAGGAGAGAGAAGACAGAGAAAGGATAGAAAAAAATATTTCAAGAAATACCAGCTGAAAAAATTAAAATCTGATGTAAAACTGTAAACCCACAGGTCCAAGAAGGTCAAAGAAACCCAAGGACAAATACGACGGAAATGACACCAGGGAATAGCCAAGTCAAACTGCTTCAAAGCAGAGGTTAAGATAATATGAACAGTTGCCAGAGAAAGAAACCACCCCCGAAACATGGTGTAGACGTGACTTTACTTTCTATGCCCAGAGGTTGTTATACCTACACATCCTGGTTGTTACAAAAAAGGGGGGACGTAGCCAACAACATGGCGATGAGTGACAGATGATGACTACAATTAGTGGGGTGATCACATTGTAAAGAACAAAAATGCCAAATCACTATATTTACACCTGAAATGAATGTAACCAGTATAAGATTGTATACCAACTATACTTATATGCTTAAATNCCACTTTCTCCTGATGGCTTTTCTGTGACCTCATCGTGACCTTTTCCTGTTTCTTCTCACGGATGACAGTACGTTTTTTCTCCTCAGGGCACCGTGGTTCATTGTAGGGAGAGTAGCATATTCTTGTCCCAGACAGTAACCGTGTGTGTGTCCCCAGCATGACCGAGCCCTGTGGTCTGTGGTGGCACCAGAGCGTCTTGTTAAGCTTGAACCTGACCACTGCTTAACTCTGCTTAACTCTCTCAAAGGCTGGCAGCATTCCTGCCCACCCTGCGATTAAATGTGAAGCTTCACATTGGCCCGCCTGGCCAGCTGTAGTCATCAGCTGCAGAAACACAGCACATGGGCTGGGGTCTCAGACAACAGACCTTCACGGCCTCACGGCCTGGGGGCTGGAGGTCTGAGATCAGGGTGTCGGCAGGGCTGGGTCCTCCTTGTGGGGTTCCAATCTGGTCCCGGCCACTGTCCTAGGCTCTGGTGGCCTCGGAGTCCCCTGACTGAAGGCGGCCATGTTCTCACTGCACCGTCACATTGTCTTCTCTGTGCCTCTCTGTCCAAGTTTCCCCGTCCCTGGATCAGGCCCACGCTAATGACCTCACCTGGATGGTCTACAGAGACCCTGCTCCAAACAAGGTCCATTCGCAGGTCCTGGGGGTTCGGACTGAGCACCTGTGGGAGACACAGCTTAGGCTTCGTCAAGCACTGCCCTGTCCCCTCTCCTTCCCGTGTCCCTCGCCCACAGGCTCTCTCTTGCCTTGGGTTTCCCCAGCACCTGGGTGCACCCCGTCCACCCACCCCAGTGCCGGGCCCACCTTCCCCTCATCCCCCACATCCCAGCCTAACGGTCACTCCACACAGAGACAGTCCTCCCAGCCTTCAGCCCTCCCCTCTAAATGGTGTCCCTGTCTAAAAACAGGGACCCTGTTTGGAGGTTAAGTGTCCACCCGCAAAGCAGGAGCCTGAGCAGGTGGAAATGACAAAGGAGTGTTCGCAGCCATGGTATGTGAACAGTGCACCACGTAACACTGCTACCAGGCACCGTGTGGATTTGGGCTCCAAGACTGCCACAGTGATGTGTGCCTCCTGTATTCTGCACGCACACGTATGTATGCACATGTTAGACACAACTCTGTGTGTGTGTGTGTGTGTGTGTGTGTGTGTGTGTGACAAGAGAAGGATGTTGTGACCCAGGGGGATTCTTTTCCAGCTGTGCCCTTACCTCATTCTGTGGGGCTCCCTGACCTCCGGCCCTGACAGCACCAGGCACTGCCTTGTCACTCAGCTATTAGAAGGTACTGGAGTCGGTTATTAGTGAGCTCGGTCCAGCGTGGGGATCGGGGCTTCACAGGTGATGGATGGCAGCAGCTTCTCCCTGCTCTGTGCCCGGGGCCTCTCTGGGCGGGCGGCCTGCAGCGGGGGGAGCGCACGGCCGGCCTCTGCCCCCCTCCTCGGCTCTGATGCTCCCTTCCCCCATCTTCCTGACAGCATTCTGCCCTGTTGGTACTACTGTGTGCTGGGCCCCAAGGGGCTCGGAAAGCACCCGCTCCCTCTGGCAGGCCCCTCAGTGGGTGTCCGCACCCCTCCTTAGCAGCTGGGCACTGGTGTCCACTCCCAGAGGAGGGCAAATGACCTCTGTCTGCTGCCCGTTCATCATCCTCCTGCAGCCAGGAGGTTCTCTCTGGGAAGGTGAGGTTGACCTTCCTGAGGACAAGATCGAAGGTGACCTGTCTCTCTCTGGCT
>NW_017731514.1:2809547-2825512 GCF_001890085.2 Hipposideros armiger
CCTGAGTGTGGAGCACCTACCAAAAGAATATGGAATTCTTCTGCGTGGGAGACTGCTCCTCTATTTGTGAATTCAATCATCTACTTACATCAGTGTGGGTTCATGGGTCTCGATTGTACACCTTGGGTTATAAGGCAGCCCCGCTTCATTTTGTTGGTCAGCTTGTCCCAGCCTTGGCCGTCGGGAGCGCTGCCCGGTGCTATGGCCCCGTCGTGGTGGGATGGGGTGAGCACGTGCTCACCGTCTGGCCTACAGGTGCGCCAGGCTCAGCTTGTGTGTTTCCCGCCCAGACTAGCACCAGCCAGTTCTCAGAGGAGCCCGGTTCCCTCTATTGGAGAGTGGGTTTTAGAAGCCAAGGTAGACCTTTAATAAGGGAATTTCTGAAACTCTGCATAGAACAGAGGAAGGAGTGAGGGAGCCTGGGAATAGGACCCACTGTCCTGGGCTCAGAGCCTCCCCCACCCCAAAAGCCATCACAGGCATTATCACTTTCCACCGACAGGAGCGTTGGGGTGCACTCACCGGAGGCCTGGGTCCCCATGCCCTCTGGTACCAGGGCCTTCCTGGGAAATGGGGCCAGTGTCATAAGGGGAAGCACAGGCGCTGTCCCTCTTTAAAGAAGACGTGATGGGGCGGGCGCTCAGGTCTGCGTGGAGGTGAGGGGTAGCGAGAGGCAGCAAGGTTCCTCGTCACAGTGAGGGCAGTCTCAGGGCCAATCCGCTCCCAGGGCTCCTGCTCACTGCCTTTCTTACCTGCCTGCACACCTGTGACTGCCCTCTGTGTCTCCTCCTAACTCCACTCCAGGGCAGGAGTGGGGGGCGTAGGGCCAAGCCTTACCTGAGCGCCCTGCTCTCTCTTCCCGGGGTGCTCTCAAACCCACGGTTCCATTTGAGGCTCAGAATGCCCCTGAAGAAGCTTTTGTTATTTGCAGTGTCTGGTGAGGAGCCTGAGTCCTGGGGACGTTCTGCAGATTGTCAGAGGCCACGTTACTGCTTGGTGACGGAGCAAGTGTAGAGCGCTGTGATGATCAGAGGAACCTTGTGGAAGGTCAGTGTCATCGCTGCGTCCAGCGAAGCAGTCATCCAGGTCACACAGGTAGTAGGTGGCAGCTGATCTCATTTTCTGGAAGCTGTAATCCCAAGCTGTAATCCCAAGGCTTTAACAAAGTCGTAATTATCAGGAGTCTACGGACTCTTTTTTTTAGGCTTCGTGCTGCCCTGTCATTGGGCTCCATTCATCTCCAAGGAGCCCCGCTCAGAAGACGTGGCGAGGGAGTGACATGGGTCTCGGCCTCCGTCTGGGCCCCGCTGAAAACCTCCCGGAGGTGGGGGTGGGTCTGTGACAGGGGTGCCCCACCTGCTGCAGATCGATGTCTCCTGGGCGTCCCTCCAGCAGAACACTTAGAACCTTTTAAGGCAGCCTGAGGTGATGCCCTGGGCCGTCCGTCCAAATCCTCGACACTCAGCACCTGCCAGGCCCCTCGCTGCTGCTGATGGAAGAGCACTGAAGGTTAACGGCAGGGCCTGGCCCTGTGGGGCTGGAAGCCAAGCCTCAGATGGCGGGGATGGGAGGAGGCCTTCTAGAGGCTTCCTTCAATCAGCCGCTCACCCACAAGTGGGGGGATGGATATGTCAGCCCATGAGCTGGCTTTGCCCCACAGTGATGACTGTGATGGCGTCTGGCACCTGCCATGCAGGTTACTCTGGAACGTTCGAGCTTCTGCACTCCCCACACTCCTCCCCTGTGAGGGAGACGGGCCGGACAGGGTCCCCTGCTGGCCCACAACGGGCTCCCACGCTTGCGTTCTGTGTGGTCCGTCTCCAGCCGCCTCCCGAGCGCCGGCTCGATTGCATTTGCTCCTGAACGATCACCTTTCTGCCATTGGCCTGTTAACATTTGCATGGCTTTCTGGATTCTGAGAGTTTCCAGGCCGGGCTTTGCATCTGCGTGTGTGTGTGTGTGCAGCCTGACACTGGCAGCAGCGGCAGCCTTACAAAGCAGAAATCAGGCAACGCCTGTGGGTCAGAATCCATCAGCCACTCCCTCCCCCCGCTCCGCAGGATCGTGTCTACTCCCCTCTTGCAGGATGGAGCTGATATATATGATGTTATCCTTGACATTGATGTACAGGGGAGGTTCAACTGTATAGCTTATTGGAGAAGCGAACACAAGTAGAATAAAAACACATGAATAAAAACATTTTTCATTTATCTGTTGTAGGGTGTTTGCTTATGCTACATACCAGGCTCACATTTTCTGTTTTCCTGTCTTCCCTTTTCCTCGCCTGAGTGTCAGATCTGCCAGGCCTGCAGCGGGCACAGAGCCCTGAGTGGGTGCTCCTGGGCTCGCTCTCTGCTCGCTTCTTCACGAAATTGAAGAGACTAGGAGAAGAGGAGTACACGGCAACTTTATTAAAATTGCTGGCATAATTAAGATGCCACAGCTAGACAAGCAAGCACAAGAAGAGAAATCTATATCCAAGTCTATTTTAAACAGATAAATAAATCTTCAATAATATTTAATATCAAGATCAACAGTGCATTGAAGGTGACACAGCACAACCACCCAGAGTTAATCAGAGGAATATAAGAAAAGCCCCGGCGATGAGTTCATTACACTCAGAGAGTAAAGAAGAATCTTTAACGATCTCACCAGATGCTGAAGAAGCGTTTGATAAAAGTCAATGCTCGTTCCTGATAAAAACCATTTAGAAAACAAAGGCAGTCAGGAAACACTCTTATCTCGATAAAAAAGTATTTACCAGAAAACTGAAGCAGACATTAGGTTTAATAGCGAATCATTAGTGAGATCTTCCCAAAATCAGCTCAGCGAGAAAGCCCAGTGCCTGTTACTGTTTAATATTGGGCTAAAGGGTCAAGCCTTGCAAATACTTGTAAAAATAATAAGACCATGAGCACTATGACCTGATGCATACAAGAATATTCTTTCCTATAAAAATGCAAAAATATAAACTGATACATTACTAGAACAAGTCACGACAGCTCAGCAACCTGCGACTGAATGCATCAACCTACAAAAATCAATAGCTTTTCTATAACCAGCAATCATCAAATGGAAAACATCACAGGGGAAAAAAAACCGTTCCATTCCCAGCCAAAATAATAACATAAAAGAACTCCACACAATTCTAACCTCCTGAAAAAGTAAAAATTGGCCTGAATAGACAAAGAGACGTGCATCATTGATCAGAGTAGGCCAACGCTCCCAAAACCTCAGAGGCTTAGCAAAACATAAGTTTGTTTCTTGCTCAAATAGCAGCCTTGTGTGGGTTTCCCGGATGTGTCTTCTGGGGACACTGAGTCCTTGAGGCACTGACATCCTCTGGCCCTGGGTCCCTTGATGGGTCTGTGCATGTGGGTGGGAGCTAACAGAAGGGAGCGTGGGACACAGTGCAGATGGTTTCTGTGGCCCAGACAGAGGCGGCTCGTGTCANGTGTGCAGTGTAGCTGTTGGGGGTTCTGAGAGCATGTGACCTCTCTGTCATATTGTTCAACTTCTTGTGAATGCATAATTGTTTCAAAAGAAAAGGGTGGAAAAAAAAGCAGTAGCCCGATTAAAGTCACACGGCTCACATGGAGGGACAAGGATAAGGATGACAGCTGACTTCAACTCAGAAAAAAAGCATGTCAGTACACAATTAAACAACATCTTTAAAATTTTGAAAAATAGAAAAAAACCTGTCAATTTAAGCCAGTATGTATACCTTTAAAAAAGCAGATTCTTTAGACATGCTAAGCTGAAAGAATTCAGCACCAACAAGCCCAAACTACAAGAAATGTTAAAGAAAGCCTTTCAGACAGATGGCAAATGATACCAATGGAAATCTGTGTCTACACAAAGGAAAAATGTCAGAAATGGAAACGGCATGGGTAAGTGTTAAAGATTTGTTTTTCTTATTACTTAAATCTCTTTTCAAAGAACTTGACTGAAGCCAAAATAGTAATGCTATATTATGAGGTTTACAACATTCATAGAAGTGAAATGTATAAAAGCCATAATGCAAAACCTGGAAGAACAAATAGGAGAGTGTACTGTGAGGTTCTTATACGCTAGGGGAATAGTAGAAAGTAGACCAGGATCAGGTCTACTAATGATCTGCGCTGTAACTGTACAGTAACTACCAAAATAATGCAACAGTGAATTATCAGTAAGGAACCAGCAGGAGACATAAGTGGAATCATACAAATAATCAATTAATCCAAATGAAGGAGGTAAAAGAGGAAAAAAGAAAGAAAATAATAGGACAAATAGCAAACAAATAACAAAATGGTAGGTGAAATCCCAGCCATGTCTATGACCCCATTAAATGGAAATGATCTGAACTCCCCAATGAAAAGGCAGACATTGCCCGAGTGGACAAAAAAGTGAGCCATAACGTTATGCTGCTGAGAAGAAACCCGCTTTATAAAGACAAATAAAAGGATGACTAAAGATAGGCCATATTGACTCTAATTCAAAGAAAGTAGGAATATCTTTATTAATATCAAAGTAGATTTCAGAGCAAAAAAAATTACTAGGGATGTGCAAGTCATTTTATATGATAAAGGTATCAAATCATCAAAGGGGATATAACAACTCTAAATGTTTATGCACCTAATAACACAGCTTCAAAAAACATAGAGCATCACCTGATAGAACTGAAAGAAGTAGATAAATCCACAATTACAGTCAGAAATTTTAACATCATTTTGCCAACACTTGATAAAACAAGAAGACAACTCCTGTAAGGATACAGAAAACATGACTAACACCCTCAACCAACTTGATCTAATAGGCATTTACAGAGCACTCCACTAAATGGTGTCAGAATACATCCTTTTCGAGTGTACACAGAAAATTCACAACGAATTTGGGCCATAAAACAAGTTCCAGTAAATGTAAAGGTTTCGAATCACACAAAGTCTGTTCTCTGTACACAGAAATCAACCAGAGTGAGGTCTGTGGGAAAGCCCCACATGCTTGGACACTAGATCACACACTTCTAAGTGACTCGCGTATCAAATAAGACATGGAAGGAGACATTAACTGCTCTGAATTGTATAAAAAGTAAAACATAATGCATTGAAATGTGTGGGCTGCACCTAAAGCAAGACTGAGAGGAAATCTGAGAGCACTAAACACCCGTAATGAGGAAGTTGCCCAGTGAATGCCCTCAGCTTCCGCCTTAAGAAACTAGAAAAAGAAGCCAAGTTAAACCAAAATGAGCAGAAAAAAGGAAATAACAAATATCAAGTAAAACTCGATGAAATAGAGGAAAGAACAAGAGTAGAGACGAATCAATGAAACCAAAAGCTAGAAGCTTTTTGACTCTTTTTGGTTCCAGGCGTCACACCCCACCCATACATGATCACGTGTCCCCTTGTTCCTTAGGCCGAATGCCACAGAGGTCCTTTCAAATGGCCCCCGGCCGGGCTCAGGTGGACTCCAGGACCTTTATTCTAGTCTCCAGGCCCTGGGCTCTGTTCCTCCTCGCACAGCTGTGCCCCGGCTTTTGCTGTTCCTCTCCAAACACTCAGGCTCCGAGGGGGAGATTGCAGTCAGGTTAAAAACAGACTCAGGGGCCGGCTGAGTGGCTCAGCTGGTTAAGAGCTGGCTTGGGACGCCAGCTCTGAGCAGCAGGGCCCCAGTTCGGATCCCACATGAGGGCCAGTGACACTGCCCTCTACAGCTAACATGGTGAACAACAGCTCAACCTGGAGCTGGGCTGCCGTGAGTCGCCGGCGATGGCGTAGGCTGCAGCGGGGCTGCAGTGGGCTGCCATGAGCTACGTGAGTGGCCGGCAGCTGGCGAGAGCTGCTGAGACGCCATGAGCGGCCGACCAATGACCCGTGACTGCTTGCCTCACCCGGGAAGAGCGCAATGATCACAATACCAACATGAGCCAGTGAAGCGACGTCCTCCACAACTAGACTGAAGAACAAAACAGCAACTTGTCTACCTGTCTGTTCCCCTTCCCCAATTCCCCAATAAAATCTTAAAAAACAAAACAAAACCAGACTCAGGTTTTTTTGCCAGGCGCCTGTGGGAAACAGTCACAGCCGCTCTACGAGTTAGATGCCTTAACTTCTCATCCCTGAAACGCGTCTGAAACTTCGTTCCCTGCTCACTCGGCCGGTCAGCAGGTGCTCAGGGCACCAGCTGTGCGCCCAGCATCTCTCCAGGCAGCGGGACAGGACAGGGCAAAGCCAGGACCGGGGGGCAGGGGATGAGCAGGTGGGTGGGGAGCAGGGTCCTGGGGGTGCGGGAGGCATGTGCGCACCAGGGAACAGCCTTTCGTGCAGAAGGAACAGCAGGTTCCGCGACCCTGCCAGGCCTCTGGGCTCGGGCACCCTTGGCTCAGAGGAGGCCTGGCAGCCAGGCAGGGGGCGGGGAGGGGACAGAGACCAGGGGCATGCTGCTCGCGGCAGGCCCGTGCCACCCCCGGCCCTGGCAGCTTTAAGCCGCGCCTTCCTGTGCCTCTCCTTCCAGACCACGGGGGCCGGTGCCCATGGCAGGAGCGCCCGGCACTGTTCCTCAAACACAGAAGCTCGCTCCAGGAAGACTTTCGACCTCAGTAGATGACACATTTCTTTCTTAAAAGACATTGGACTTGGAGCAATTATTTCTATTTCTAGTTGTTTCTAATTACAGTTCCCTATCTGGAAATCAATTTCTAGTTTGGTCTTTTGTACTTGGCTCTGAATCTAGCCCTACCCGGGCCTGGATTTCAATTTGGCGCTAATTGAAACAAGTCAGGAGAGTGAGAGCAACCTCAGGGAGTGTGCGTGTGTGTGTGTGTGTGTGTGTGTGTGCGCGCGCGTGTGTGTGTGGTATGTGTGTGCGTGTGTGCGTGTGTGTGTGTGTGCGCGCGCGTATGTGTGTGTGTGTGCGCGCGCGTGTGTGTATGAGTGTGTGCGTGTGTGTGTGCGTGTGCGTGTGGTATGTGTGTGCATGTGTGTGGTGCGTGTGTGCGTGTGTGTGCGCGTGTGCGTGTGGTATGTGCGGAGTGTGTGTGTGCGTGTGTGTGTGCGTATGTGTGTGTGTGTGTGTGTATGAGTGTGTGTGTGTGCGTGTTCATGTGTGTGTGTGGGGTGCTGGGTAAGTGCCTGTGCACGTGTTTGTCCAGGGGTGATGACGGCTGGGATTCTGCACAGTTTCGCTCCCAATAGTCCTGGTGCAGGGTGGTAAGAAATTCCATGGTAGGAAATTTTGACATCAGGAGAGCTATTTTATATGCAGAATTTGTGCCCCCTCATGGAAGCGCTGAGGATGTTGGAGCCAGCAGTGCTGCCGGGGCCATGGGGAGCCACTTGGAACCCTCCGTCCACAGAACCAAAACGCAGTTTCAGACTCTGAAGTTTCCACACACAGCCCCATGCAGGCTGTGGCCCCCAACGTTCCCACCTGTGCCTGCTGTCCATCAGCCCAGACTCCGCGGGCCTCACACCCTCTAAGGAAACAGCAGATGAATCCATTTGATCATCAGACTGGTTTCATTCTCTGCTCTAACGAAGAGCCCATATTATGCAAATATGGGTGATTACAACAGCAAGCTTCTTAATTACAAATTCATTCGTCAAGCCCAAAATACTCACGCAGTGACAGGGGGCTGCCACATCACGGGCAGCCAGGGTGGCTGGTTTCAGAGCCACTGTGTCCCACAGAGTAGCAGAAGGCCGCTCGTGCTAAGCTTCTTTAGATGAGGCAGGAACTCTGGGCAGCTGGTGACGCCGGCCTCCGCTCTCATCTGTCCTGTGCACCTGTCACTGCTGGGGACCCGGGTGGAGGCCCCTCTACCCATCCACGAGGGGCGTGGAGGCCAAGTCAAATGGGTTAGCTCAGCGGTTCTCAACCTTCCACAGGGGTCGCCTAAGACCATCGGAAAACACATTTTTTCGATGGTCTTAGGAACCGAGACACTGCTCCTCTCTCTGTCTCCAGGCCCACATGCAGATACACCCACATACGAGTACCCGGCGACCCCTGTGAAAGGGTCGTTCGACCCCCAAAGGGGTCGCAACCCACAGGTTGAGAACCACTGGGTTAGTTGCTTCCACGGCCAGTTCTAATGTCTGACTGGTCAGGTTAGGCACTTTTCATCCCCTATGGACGCACAAGAGAAAGGCAGAGCTTGAGACCATGAATGCCACCCAACTGTCCTGCACTTAGGGGGAAACTAGAGGCCTGGGGTACGGAGTGTCCCCAGGAGTGGTGTTGGGCCCAAGCCGTCACGCTGGGTCACACATCCTCCAAACACACGTGGCTGCAGCCTAAACCATGAAGAAAGCCGTTGCTGGGTCAGCTGCCAGAACACCAGTGGTCGCCGTGGTCAGAAGCTTGGCGACCAGGTGGACAATCTGTGTCCCGCTGTTTGTCACCTCCGCCTGCCTGACTGGGGCTGGCAGCAAGGAGGGGGCTGTGAGGTGTCCGGGGAGGGAGGCTCTCCCTCTGGGCATCTGACCGCGTCTCAGTGAGGCTCCGGCTTGTCCAGTGCCCGTTGCTGTAGGAAGGACCCTTGTCCTTGTCTCTGGTTTCACGTGGTTTTGACTCACTGTGGCTCTGTGGGCAGGACCATAACGGCCCACTGTTTCCACAGCGGAGGCTTGGCGTCACCAGGGCATCGCTCAGCTTACCGGTCGCTGCTCACAGCGGGTCTTCCCATGTCTGAGTGCCTGGCTCTGGTTCACCTTTGGTGGTGGCACTTTTTGGAAGGGCACAGATATGTTCTGTCTCCTCTGTCATGGCGCTGGGACCTCGAGCGGGACCTCTGCTGTCACTCCGGCAGAACTCCGAGAGCCCGGATGCCGGAAGCCAGGCTGGCCTTTCGTCGGCTCCTGGCGAGCGGCCCTTTCTGTCTTTATACTTAAAGTTCTCATTTCTAACCCTGAAATTCATCCGCTGTATCTACCGAGGTCTTCTTCCATCTGACATTTGACGAACGCTTTCGATATGCAGATTCAGGGGTTTCTTGAGCTCTATTTACATCTTTGAAAACTGCTTCCTTCCCATTGAAACCATCCATGGTACCTTCCCTTCTGTGACGAGGATAGGTCTGGATTCCTCACCCGGCCGGGGCTCTGAGACTGGCCCTCGGGGAGGCCGCGGCCCTGAGCTGTCTCTGCCAGCGATGCTCTTCCCACGTCACATGGCATTCAGGGCTCAGAACTTTCTGGACCTGCCTCTTGCCCACCCCCGTCCAGCCCACCGCTTCACGTCATCTTCATAGCCTGTGTCAGTAACCGAAACCCCTTCTTTACGTGTTCCCATGGGGCAGGGACTCTGTCCTGTGCCTGAAGCAGCCTGGCACGTGGCCACTTCCCCACATGGTCCCCGAAGCCCTTCGTGCACTGGCGTAGCTCTGGGTTCTTCTGAAACATGTCCCATGTTCTCTCCCGGCTCTCCTGGGGTTCGAGTTTGATCGTCACGCTGTTAGTGCAGGTTACAATCCTGATGCCACAGGGTTGGGATGTCATTCCCTTTCCTCTTCTTGCCCCTCGCCTGTCCCTGCTCTGTGTCATCGCCGGAGGCTCCTGCTTCTTGTCCTTAAATCATAGACACCTGCCCCTCCTGCAGGACAGGCGCAGGCGGCCACTTTCCCAGTGTCTCCACACGACGGGACCTTTGCTGCCTTTCTGTGTCCTGCTCAGGGCACCGATTCCCACCTGACACTAAATTACACATTAAACTCGTCACGTATTCTCTCTCTGCCACTGTCCCCAACCAGCTGTGGGATCTAAGTTCCCAGAGGTACCTGTTCCCTCTGTTCCCCCAGCACAGGCACCTGGCGAGCACAGCGGGCACTTGCTGAGTGAATGAGTGAATGAACGAATGAATGAACATGTGGGTGGTCGGTCCTGCCACACAAGACACTTCCTCATGGTCCTGTGATTTATACGCCCACCTTGGGCGAAGGACTGTGTCTTACCCGCCCCGCCAAGCAGTCACACTGTACATTCCAGGCAGCTTCTAATAACGAGGAAAAGAGGGACAGAAGGAAGGAGAGAGAGAGGAGGAAGGGACGCTTGGTGCTCTGATGAGCAGGGGCCATGCAGTGCCTGGGGCTCCTGCCTTAGCCTGGTGCCACCCCGCCCTGCCCTTCCCCGCTGCCATCTGCCGGGGCCCAAGAGGAGTGTTCCCCTAAAGCAGCCCCCCACCCGTGCCTCCTTCCCCTCCAGGCCTGGGGTCCCAGCTCTCCTCTCCACGTCCATGCCTTTCAAGGGAGGACTTGCTCGTCGAGTGTGTACTCAGCAAAATATGCCTCAATATTTCAGCCATTGGATCACAGGTTTCACAGGCTGGCACATCTTCTGGGTAACTTTTTTTTTCCTGCACAGCTGGACAGAGGAGGGAAGGATCCAATATGTGTCTACAGGCATTTTCCCAGAACTTTAGGAAATCTATACAGTGTCTAGTCTGAGGACAGAGATAAATCTGAAATTAAATACCCAGAGAACCAGACTCAACCACAAGCACTCGCAATGGGCCAGCCCTTTTGTTATGGATTCCATCTTTATTTGCATATTGTAGTGGGGAAGATGGTGATGGAGATAACAATAATAATTATTATTGTCATTGTCATTATCAGTATTTTGTGCAGCATTTACTGACCATTTCCTATATGGTGAGCTATCTATGAGGCTAGAGGCATCAGAAGATTGATTTTTTTAAATCCCCGTAACAATTTGGCACAATTCTGTAAACACACCCTCTACAGACTTCCCGAAACTGCCTGGCCCTCTGTGGATTTACCCCCAGCACTGACCTATTCTGAATAATGGAGAATCACGTGGGGCTGATTCAGAGCAAAGGGCCCCTCGTACCTGTGGCCCAGCCGCACTCAGCCTTAACTCGAAGCAGCCCCAGACGTATTGATCTTAGAACCAAATGTCACACAGCCCACTTTCCACAATAGATGTCTCTCTTGAAAGTTCTGTGTAAATTGGATTTTTATAAATCAAAGCGGTTTGGAAGGCCAGCAAGGAGAGGTGCTCTGATGGGGGGACCTGTCTGCGTCCTTTACAAATGGAAGAAAACCGGGCCACGGGTAAGGGACTTCTGTTAACTTGACTTTTAACACCTTGTTAATCATTTTAATTTTTTTTTTAACGGTATCAGGTTTTTAAAAAGGTGGATTACTGGCTGTCTGGCTTTGTGCTTTGAGCATTAAGGATGCAGTGAGTGTGCTTCTCACCCCAGGGGATGGTCTGGAGCAAGGAGATGCCTCCTCCATCACTCAGCGCACGTTTCCCGGAGCCCCGAGGCCAAGGCTGCTGGTCCTGGCTGCACTTGGAGAACCGCTGAATAATCACAGCCCTTCCCTTCCTGGCAGTGCAGGTTCTCCACCGAGCTGGTGATTCACGGGCAATGAACACGGGGGCAGACTGCCCCTGACTCAGGGCCAGTTCGGAGAGCGGGCGGCATTCCTTCATCCTAGTGCCCCCGGGAGCTGGTGCTCGGCACGCGGGAGTTTCTCAAAGGGACATATTTGTTACCTTTGATCTTGGAAAAATCTTTCACTTAGTTCTTCCCACCAGGAAAGCTCCCAGTCTAGCGCAGGGAGCCGTGCGGGGTTCTGCCAGTTGGCAGGAATGTCTGCTCTAGTCAGGCCCCGAGGACCTGGGGAAGATGCAGGGCTGAGCAGGGCCAACCGGGCCTGTTCACCCCTGACCACAACTGGGGCGTGGCAGAGGCATTTGGGTTCCGAGAAATACACATCAAGGGCACTGTCTCTGATGGAGGAAGCCTGCTCATGGCTGCCTGCCCTGTGTGCCCCCCAGTCAGCAGCGCAGGGCCCCTGAAAGAAGGCTTGGAAGGGCGTCCATAGGAAGCCCCAGTGGAGTGTGCCAGGGCCCTCTGCCCAGGGACTCACCCTCCCCTGCAGCCCAGGGGCTCAGAGTCTGTGGAAACCGGGTGAGAGGGTGGGACTCCCCACCGTGTCCTCGAAAGCCAACTTCTACCCACCACAGTAGAGAGCTTTCCACGTTTCAGGTGGGAAGCAACCCCTGCTGAGCTTTGCATGTGCTGCATTGTGGAGACACCATGGCCACTAGTCGCCACTACAGAGGCCTGCGCACAAGTGTGCTCTGTGCGTTGTCTCTTCTGCTCTCTGTGCCGATGCCCCTGCCGCCCCGGTAGTGCCTCAGGCCTCTCCTTCTCAGCATCTCGCCAGCCCCATTGCATGCGGGTACCCCCACCCTCATCCCACTCTGACCAAGAGCTTTTCAAGGCCCCATGGCTCCCCCAGCAGAGGTGTTTCTCAGCGAGTGTCTTCTGGGCTCTCAGGGGGGCAGAGGGGGAGTGCAGGGCACACAGGACGAACCCACTCCAACATACGGCATCTGCATTCCTTTCCTATAGCATGCCAGGGGAGATTCGGCACCTCCAACCAATGTAGGTTATCAGTGAGTCCAACTGTCAACCAACCAATCAATCAACCACGTTGTTAGAAACCCTCTCAGCTCCTGAGCTAACCCACCAAACCCAGAATCTCTGGCGAGCACACTGCTGCCCATATTCTCAGCCTGATTCCAATTTATATTCCATCCTCTTTGGCCTGACACCCTTCAGATTCATTTCCACATGTATTCCTCACATTTCTGCTGGTGAAAATTAGCAAGCTGTCATGATTCTTACATGCTATTAACTACCTCCCCCAGCTCAGACATTGTACTTGCCCCCACAGAAGGACAGAGAGATCCGACTCTAGTCACAGGTTGAAGGGGCAAGGAGGATGGGTTTGAGGAGAACAGGCATCCCTTCACAGGTCACCTGTCTCAGGTGAGTGTGCTACAAACCTTCCCACCCCAGGCTGAGCCAGCTAGCCTCCTAGAGATGGAAGAGGAACTGCTTCTGCTGGTCAGGGGTTCCAGACCCCCATGCTCACCGAAGTCCACGCAGGTTTTCCTATTGCAAGTCTCCGAACCCCTTTTCCTCCCACACAATCCTGTCACCTTCACTTAGGAGAGTCAGGAGGTGTGGAAAGTCATACGTCATAATTCTGCAAACTGCACGGTCACATGTCCCTTCAGATTCCCTCCAAGCTTCTCAGTGCAACGCCGAGGAAAAAGATGATTTTAGGGCTGCGCCGAAATCTCTTTGGCTCTCCGGCCATGACTGACATGGAGCCTTGTAGTTCTGTAGTCATTTTTTTCTAGAAGCTGCCCCGTGTAGCAAAAAGGGGAATACTTACCCATGACTCCTGTGTTGTCTTCATCATGGTGGTGACCATGTGGGACCCGGCACACTGGGTTCCATGGCATCACCGTCAGCTGTAGGCATCTCCTGCGTAGTGGCACCCTAACACACTGCACACTTAACAGCATCTGACCACCCAAGGCTCCCAAGCTCACGTGCGTTCAAGGCCAAGGATCCAACCCAAGCAGTTGCAGAATGCTGTCTGTGAGGGTCTGTTCCCCAGACTGGGCTCCATCTGGCACTATTTGCTGGAGCGCCCAGGGCTCAGTCGGCGACACGCAACCTGCACAAGCCTTTTGTGGTGGGATCTAATGTAGGGAGCTGGTTACGCAGGCGTGAGATGGCTGAGAGAGCAAGAAGGGACGCTGTGACAAGCCGGAAACAGTAACAGAAGCTGAAAAAAACACAACACTCCTAGAATTGGGGGAACACCAAGATGGACGCCGGGTTACCAGGTCCTAGGAGCACCGAGGAGCCCATAAAGCTGGGGGTCAAAACCCAGAGGATGGGGCCTGTGGCAGCTGCTGTACCTCTGCGGGCACCCCTCCCTCACTCCCCACTCCAGCATTTGCCCCCCGGTTCCTGGGCCTGTGCGTGTGCAGGGTGTAAGCCTTAGAAAGGAGAACAGAACTGGGGAAGCAGAGTGGGGTATTGGCCAAGGAGCTGAAATTCCCTCTCCAGAGAGAAGAAAGACAAGAGATCAGAGAACTGGGGTGGTTTGGGAGCTGCGGGAAGAGGGCTTTGAAGGTCACAGCCCGTGATGACAAGGATACCGCGGGCGGCAGCGGTGAACAGAGCGTTTTGAAGGCACATTGCAGCGAATTAAGAATATTCCCTGATGTTCTTTGAGAGGAGTAACAGCAAGGGTTTGAGTAGAATTGAGATTGTGGTTCATTTTTTCTTTTCTCTTGGACCTCAGGTGAGGAGAGGGTGGTTCCTCCTGACCTCAGTTCAGAGTGAACTCATCACCATCTGGGGTGTGGGCAGGCCTTCATTTTACTCAGCCGATCCCTCCCCACGGTTGAGCCCCACAGCCAGCCTTGCCTCTGTCTCGGCAGCTGCGCTGATGTGTTTAATATGTGCAATTAGAAAGATGTGTAACTGAAAAATAGGCAGTGTGTGTACGGATGCATACATAAAAATACATTAAACATTTATGTAAAATAGTGTGCTATAAATCCAATTTAGCTTCTTACATTTTCCACAAAGCGCTGTGTATTTAAGCTTCTTCTTTGTTGCTCTGTAACTCATAATCACAGGTTCTGGCTGCTGCGTGGGATGTCATGTTATACATCCCGTCACGTGACTCAGTCAAGCCCTGGTACCTACCCGGCACCCGGGCTTCCTGCAAACCCCTGATGCAGCCACGGGCTCATCGAGTGTGAATTTCTCTAGGGTTTGCGTCTAGGTGGGTAATAGAGCATGCCAGTTATTTCCTTTTATTATGTTGAAATATCATTTCCATGCCATAAAATTTACCCTTTATAAAATGAATAATTAGATGGTCACATAGTCACAGGTAGATGCAGCAGGATAATCTAATTCCAGAACAGCTTAACTCCCCCATAAAGACACCCGTACCCTTAGCAGTCACTTCCCATACCCCGTGCCGACCACAGGCCGACTTTCTGCACGGGTTTGCCTAATTTATTTCTTTTAAAAATTTTTGTTGATTAACTAACTTATTGACCTTCAGGTGACAGAAGCTCAATTAATGAACACCTCAGTCCATAAAACATGAGTCTGTTTCTTTCTTTTTGAAATAATCCGTTTCCTCTCTGCCCCTCCCTGTTCTGGTGTTTTCAGCTGACTATGTTGGATGTTAACCGTGATATCTAACCGCTGAAGTACAGAGTATCCTTTTGTACTTTTGAAGTGTACACATTTGTATTCTCCGAGTGTTTCTGACTTTCTTGCTCCACTCTCCCTTTTGGGAACTAGGAAGATGGTGTTGCGCCGTGGGCACGGCCAGCCTCTGCCTAAACGACCACTTCCCACAGCAGAAATCGCAGCTTTCCACGTCTGGGGCATTCGTGTTTCAGAAAAGCCCTGAATCTCTTTGTACCTGACAGCAGGAAAGCCGTCCAAGGCAGCCAGGGCCTCCTGCGAGATGTACTCAGGAAACAAATCTGAGATCAATAAAGATATTAACTGCCATGCATTGGAAAACATGAAATAGATTTAAAATTGTGAGTTCATAATAATACCAAAGAAAATAACTCATTGATCAACCTGGGTGGGCACGAGGAGGTAAATGCATTTAACCTGAGTGGGGGGAAGGCAGGGAGAGCCCTGTACCTGCCTGAATCGCCTCCAGGTGACCACGCAGTGGATGAGGGGCAGCTTCTCTGTATGAAACGATTCCAGCTAAGGAATAAGAAATCGTGACATTTGAATATCATAATTTTTAAACTTGAATGCATTCTTGGACCTAGGCAATCAATGATCATTAAGCGCTGCTGCTGTCAAACTGGTAAAGTGAGAGACAAGCAGATATTGTGCTAGATTGTAAAGATATGTAAAGACCATCTCTGAAATGCTCTTGCTAAAATAAATAAATAAATACATAAATACATAAAATAAACAACCAACCCACCCTAACTCTGGTCCAGATTCTAGACTATCAGTTTGCAGAACATACAGAGATATCTGAGCATCCTAAATGATATCATCAGGATGCTATCGGCAAAATCCAGACTACGGGACATGTGATAGCACAAACGTCCTGGTTTTTTTCAACACATCAAATCCACAGAGGGGGAAAGAGGTGT
>NW_017731514.1:2828347-2832212 GCF_001890085.2 Hipposideros armiger
CAGTCAGATCAATGATGTCAGCTATTACCCCAAGTGTTGAATGATGACTCGGGTTTGGGAGTCCTGGATTAATGGATGGGGCCAACAGTCCTGTTCCCTCTAATGGATTTATGGGAACACCCGAAGTGACCCAAGGGAACGCATTTACCATACAATTCCTGGAGACAAGAGCAATAGTCCACCTTCTCGGACTTAGAATCTCACTTTTTTTGGTTTTTAAGTGTCAGTGCATCAACAAAAATTTATTTTTTGCAACGAAAGGCAGCCGTGCTGAGGTCATCTGAGAAATGCTTTCCTGTCCGAGGAGCTGCCAGGGATGGAGAACTCTGGGCAAAGCTGGGAGACGCAGAGCATCTGAACGAACACGAGCCTAGAACTGTCTCTTCCATCTGCTCGCTTCTCCACCCCCAGCGCCACATCCATCAGCCCTAACGTGGATGCTTGCCTGATCTCGGGCCCCAGTGGTCCCCTCCAGGCCTTCCTGACACCGGTGACAAGGACCCTCCACCATGAAAACCTGGCCACCCCACCCCTGTTTCATCCCTTCAATGACCCTCGGTCCCAGCGTTTGCCTGGCTCGTGGTGGGGGCTCAGATACACTTACCCAAGACATAGAGAGATGTCCCTGTCTTGTTTCCTTTGTCTGACCTCATCTCACTCTTGTGCCCTGTTGCCAGCAGATAGGGCAGAGAGGCAGCATTAAAGAGGGCTGGCAGGAGCTTGGCAAGGGGAGGCAGGTGTCTCTCTTGGTGTAACAACGTGTCTTTTGGTTAAATCAGTTTCTTTGGTGTTAATTCCAAATTCCAAATTCAATTCTCTTCCTAAGGCCATTTCCCTGATTTACGTCCTCTGGCTCCGCCCCTTCAGCCCAGCCCTGGATAAAGGGGCAGGTGCCGTGGGAGCCGCAGGTGCTGAGGGCGGCACAGGTGATACAGGCGATGCTCCTCCTGGGTCACGGGAAGTTCCTGCTTCAACAGCAATTTTAACTGAAGTCTCTCATCTGTTTTTCCCTGGTTTGACCTCGGTCTTCCCACCCTACCTGCGCAACTACCCACAGCTGTTACTACTTTGGCCTGAAAAAGTACAACACATGGAAGGGGACCTGTGCTCAGATCCACTGAGGTCGGGCTCTGCCCGACACGAACCCACCGTGGGCGTGCACCCTGCCACCTGTGGCTACGGGATCACCGTGCCCCTCACCTTGGCTGGTGACCACCTGGTTGGCTGTCTTCCACCTCCGTCCCCCAGTAACATGGGAAATTCTGGATACACTGCTTACTCTCTGTGAATCTGTGCATCGGTGACAGAGGGTTTCCAGATAAAACCCCTGATACCAGCTCAATTCGAATTTCAGAAGAGAGACCAATAATTTTCAAGTACAAGTTTTCCCCAGAGACTGTATTTTTGTGTTGCTAAAATAGGCATAATGTGCTGTACTGATGAGTCGCTTTGGGCAAAATGTTGGCCAGCTGCTGAGCTCTTCTCCACGCCGGGGCCAGCCTGCCGCATCCGGCCCCTTAAACTACAAATGTGGCTTAAGCCCCGCCCCACAGCACTGCTGAGAGCACCTAACACCCCAGTGCCTTAATTTAGAAGGACTAGGACTTGTTTTATCCTATGTACACCCAGAAAGTAAGCAAGGGAGGTAGATTTTGCTTCCATTGTACAAGTGAGAAAACTGAGATCAAAGGAGGCTGAGCCAGAGCAGAGTGTGAGCCCAAGATCCCATTTCTCCCCGAGTGAAAACCTCCCCTGTGGGCAGAGACAGGCCCCTCCCATGTCTCCTGCAGCCCAGCAGGGGCCTAACACAGGAATCCTTTGCGGCCAGTGTCCTCTCCTCACAGGGATGGTCCCTGGGTGACTTCAGAGCTACACAATGGCCCTGTCTCCTGAGCTCTGAGTACAAGGAGCCCTGGAAACACCAGGCTTTATTCTGCTAATGTGCTTGAGGCACAGATTGTTCTTATCTCCAACCATTCAGCATTTCCCTGTGGGACAAAGTGTGAGAGCTCAGAGGTGGGGTGTGAGCTTCACAGTGGGGTGTGGAGAGTGCCAGAGGGCAGGCCTGCCCCACCAGCCCTGGGGGGAGACTCCCGATTGCAGCGGACGCCCTGCCACCCAGGCTGCAGGCCTTTGGGGGGGTAAAAGGGGTTCGTACCAGCTGCCCCCCTGCTCTACCCTGGGTCCCTGGTTTCACTCAGCAGCAGAGTCCAACTACAAGGAGCTGCCTGGGCTTCCCATGGCGTGCGAGCTTCTCAAGAGTTAGGCAGATGGGAAGGAGTCTAGAACAAGCTGGCGTGGGGGTGTGGGCTGGAAGGGCGACATNCCAACCTGGGTCTTCTGATTAAGATGTGTGACTATCCACCGGTGCATTTCAGGCACTCGGAAAGCGGAAGTCACCCGGGCTGCTTCCTGACATATCTTTCCAAGATGATTACATCATATTAAGATGAAGGGGGCGTACCCGGTTTTGGTGACCGGTCTCCAACCTGCACATGTGATGTTCAATACCGATAGTGTATGTACCTTGGGATATAATGGAGGAGAGCTGGGACTAAAGAAAATTAAAAATTAATCTTATTTTCCCACGACACGGAGAAATAAAACGTGTCATTGGGGCCTCACGTACAGCAGATGACAGCATGTGAATTAAATTGGGGCACAGAAAAGCTTGACTTGATTTATCTGGTTAAATGAATTCTAGAATATCACAGAGAGAAATTCCAGGGGGGCTGGTGGAAACAGAGCTGAGGCTTCCTCCTCCCATGTGGGGTGACGGGCCTGAGGCTGTAATTACACCGTCTGTTACGAGCGTAAATCAGGTGAGTGGAGGGCACTGGCTTTCATTTTAATTTGCGTATTGATATGAAACATTTCATGTACCTTTTTGTTTTATCCGGGTTCCCTAAGTATTGGATGAGGCCCTCACTCGGGGGACAATGATCTGTTTCATTCAGTCCACCGAGGAAAACTTCAGTCTCACCTGAAACACCGTTGTGGGCATAGCTGGAATAACAACTGACCAAACGTCCGGGGGTCTGTGGTCCAGTCAAGCTGACCCCCAAAGGGAACCATCACAGTGAGACAACCTGCCCGGGCTGTAATCCAGGCCCACTGCTCCCCAGCCGGCTGACATGTGAGCTCTGAGCTTCTCAGCGCCTCTGTTTTCTCATTTTCAAAATGAGGATCAATATGGACACTGAGCTGGAGGGCTCTGATGAGAAAGCACCTGGAAGGGCTGAGACCATGTGGGCACATGGCCGCCACCAACGAAAGGTGCTGTCAGCTGTCATTTCCTCGTTACAACCCCACAGACCGTAGTCCATCCTTCCCACATCACAGGACACACGTGGCCATGTCCCTCCGTCCCTTCCAAGTCGGGACAAAAGTTGTCCTCCGGGAACACTCTCTGAATAAATGACTGCAGTCTGAGGAGAAAGCCTGTCAAGCAGAGTCAGTGACAGGAAATAAGAAAAAAATTATTGGGAATGTCCTACAAACATGCCTTAATTTATGAATAAATAAATAAATGAATAAATAAACAAAATGAAAAGCCCTAAAGCAGCCGAAATGGAAATACACAAAGCCCCTCCAGAAAGGACTTAATAGCAGCCATGACACGTAGAAACGGGCACCCTGACTTAGCTTTCTCCCCGCCAACCAGGGGGGAGTGACAGCAGGCCCCGTGCTGCCGGCTTTGGGAACGAGAGAGGGGCCGAACTTCGTGGCTTCGCCAGGTACAGACAGTGACCTACATTTCGCTGCTAGTTGGGATGATTAAGATCATAAATGAAATAACGGTTAATTGACTCTATAAATTTTATATGTGAAAAGAAACATTTTCTTAATGAGTTCAAGTTTGTGA
>NW_017731514.1:2834427-2844579 GCF_001890085.2 Hipposideros armiger
AGAGGTCACCTCCGTCCCCTCTCAGGCCCCCGAAGACCTGGCTGGGCTCCCTGTGGATGCCACCTGCCCCAGGGCTTCTCAGGACCAGCGGGGTGTCCAGGGCAGCAGAGGGCAGCAGGCCAGGGCCAGTTCTGGCTGTATGTACCCCTGACAGCACCAGAGAGGGACGCCCCCTTTGCTGAGAGCCCAGGGGGCTTCTGTCTTCTCCCTGGACGGTGCCCCCTTACTCCTTGGATCCTAAGTGGGAAGATTCCAGACCCTGAAAGGCCACCGTCCTGCCCAGCCCTCTACATACGTCCTTGAAAAGTCAAGGTTTTCTTACTAAAGATGGTTCACCGATGCCAGGAGAAGGCCCTGCCACTAGTTATCCCACAGACATCTGTCCAGTATCTGCTGTGTGGACAGACTGGCTCCTCTGTCCGTAGTCTCCCACCAGCGCGGAAGGAGGGCTTGGAAAGAAGCAACTGATGGCAGACAGAAGAAGGGTGCGTGAGGGGGGTCTTCGGGTCCATTTCCAAAGCAGGCGTGAGGTCCAGGCAGGCAGCCAACGAGCAGGGGTGCATCAGTCAGTGCGACGGTCTTCCTGTAAGGAGCAAATCCTGGCTGAGACCCGGGCAGCGGGCTAGGAGGCGGCTGGTGCTTTGTAGCGACCCCTACGCAGGACGAGGGGGCAATTAGGGGGTTGCCAGCTCTGAGTCNCCACGGAATCAGAGTCTACTGCAGAACTGACTCTCCAGGCTGGCTCTCCTCTCTTGTCACTTACCCGGGATGACAAAGCAGTCACAGCCCTGCAGTCGTCCTACACTGACCCTTCCCCTTGGGGTGGGCCAGTCCCAAAGCCCATGGGGTCTGCCCTCCGAGGCCACCCTCTACCCCTCACAGCCTCTGCAGCTCTGTGCTCCATGTGTTCCTCATCCAACGTTGCTGTGACTCAGCTTTCAGACTGTGAACTCCCCCCAGGCGGCACGGAGGACGGGCCCAAACATCATGCTAGGAGACTGGACCAAGCCTTAGCCTGTGTTCCACCTGCAGTAGCCTGAACCCCCAGAGGTGACTCCAGCCCCCTTGAGTGCTAAGTCTACTCAAAGCAATGCTTCCAACCACAAAATGCAGAGTCCGAACTACAACCAAACCGTTTCCGGTAACCCGTTTTATAATTTTATAATTTTTATAATTTATAATTTTCCGTTTCTGCATAGGCCCCCAGACCCATTTTGGCTCCCCCTTTTCACATCCCCGTAGCTCCTTTTTGTTCCTTCTCTGCTCTTCCTTTGAAAACTTCCGTCACTTCCGTCATAGCTGGAGTCCAGCTCGGCCTGAAATGGGGTCTCTCTCCTGCTGCGGTAGTCTGAATAAAATCTGTCTTGCTGCCTTTCACAAGCTTCCTGGTGAGATTTCTCTTGACAGCTCAAATGCCACTCCTGTTGCAAAGTCTCCCCTTATACCAGCCTCCCAAAGCCCCTCCTCATGCATGCCACCCCGTGTTGTCAACAGCCATCGTGCCCATGCACCACTAGCATGCACTGATGCCACTCACCCTGTAGCCCACGCTTCAGCACGGATGGCGGTGCTGTGGGTTCCATCAACAGCATTGAGAGGACTTGCCCAGAAGAAGAGTGGGGACAGCTACTCTAACGTGTGTCCCAGACGTTCAGCCTTTCTCACCTGGCTCTAGATGCTCTGAGGGCGTGAGGAGCAGCCTGGGGTGCTGACTGGGGTTGGCTGTCATGGAATGCAGATTTTTCAAAGCAACGTCCCAACATGATGCTGAGCTTGCCTTGTACTGTTGGTTTAGCTGGCTAGTTAGTTGGGCGGGGGAGGCATTGGGCAGATGTGGTAGTTTGGTCTCTAAATCCTGTGCAGGGCTGCACCCAGGAAGCCACACCTGTCCTGGGTGCTGTCTTTCCTCTCCCACCAGGAAAACCTCACACTGGAGCTTCTACCCTGAGCTGTGCCCCACCCCTCCCCAATCAGGAACTAGCTGCCAATCAACCGGACTCCCTACGGAAGAGCACCTCCCTCCCCCCCTGGAAGTCAGAGCTGAAGTGATCCCGTAGCCGCTTGCTTCTGCTTGTGCGTCCACCTCGCTTCCCTGCCCCCACTCTCCCTGGGGCTCCCTGATGCAGCGTTGAAGGCACATGTCAGACAGTTGTGATCGGTGCCTCATCCTTTCATTGTTTCCCTAATTTCATTTCACATAATGACTGATGGGGAGAAAAACGTAGAGCAGATACTAATTCATAGCTAATTCTTCAAAACGGTAATGACTGGCTAAGCCAAATGTGGTGGATGCTTTTTACTTAATTTCCAAATTTGCAATTAAGCTAAGAGCCGCGGCCGGTGGGCCCTTTCTCCAGCTGGCTGATTTGCAGGCTGGCTTGGCCTGGCACTGGGCAGTGGGGCTGGGGAACTCGACAGACAGGGAGGTGCCGCAGGTGGTCAGTGGGATGGAAGGACGAGGACACGCCGATTACACAGGGGTGCCCGCTGATGCTGCTTCTCCCTTATATCTGTGACCCCACCCGGACACTCAAGGACTGATGTGGTTCTGGTGACAGGTGACTCAGGGCGCTGGACAGAGGAAACATTTTCCAGAGTCCCCTTAAGCGTGCTGGTCACTTTGCTGGGCTTGTATGTTTAGGGGAACTTGATGTAGGTCGCACTCCTGTGCTCGTGGTGGAGATGCTGAGTCAGGCCAGGCAGAATGTTAAAAAATAAACATGATCCTATTGGTCTATAATTATTTTAAGGAAAATAAATAGAGTGCTGATGGAGGGTGACAGGTGGGCATTAAGGAGAGAGAGAGACACTGTTCAGATACGGCCTCTCTTGGAAGATGACCTTCGAGCTGATAACCAGAAGGGCCCATAATGGGTTAGCCTCATGTCACCTTGGCTGGGCTGTCATACCCAGCTGGTTATCCATGGAATCCTAGCCAGTCCCCACTGTGAAGGTGTCCTGCAGGTGTGAACGCCTGCCCTCAGTCAGCTCCAGTGAACAGAGCACCCTCCCTGATGAGGGTGGGACACCCGATCAGCTGGAGACATGAAAGAGCACAACCGAGGTTTCCCCAAAGAGGGGGACATTATGCCTCAGGGCCGCAGGGCCAGCTCCGCCTGGCGTTCCAGCCTGCCAGGTTGCCCGCCGGGTTTGGGCTCGTCACCCCATCACCGTGTAACCCAACTCCTTGTCATCCATTTCCTTTCTTTTTATCTCTACTTCTATGAAATCTATGTTTATTCATTTTATTTTTATTTTATCATGAAATAAACACACACACACACACATTCACATAAAGTATCCCACTTGTTCTGTTTCTCTGGTGGACCATGATTGGAACTATTACAGGGTCCAAAGCCTGGCCCTCTGTCTCCATTGACCGGAGGCACAGTTTTGGTGGAATGCATCCATGCATGGCTCCAGCTACTCAGAAATGCTCAAAACACCCACAATTCTATCCAAAACCTGACCCTCTCTGCTGACTCCACAGCCATAAGCCCAGAAGCCAGCAGGGCATGGTGGCTGGATGGTCCCAGGGTCTCAGCCCACCCATGTCTGTGATGAAAGAAGTGAACACGTCCTCCCTCTAACTTTCTCCTGCATTATCTTAAAAAAAAAGTTCTTAACTAGTCTTTAATTATAGTGTAACAGACACAAAGAGGAATGCACAAATCATAAGTGCACTGTGTGTAGAGTTCAACCAGTTTTCACCAAGCACACACAACCACGAAGTCCCACCCAGACCAAGAAACATCACATCACCAGGGGCCCAGGGAGCCCCGTGCCCAATCCCTGCACAGCTGCCGCCCTCGGTGCAGAGGTACGCACCTTCAGACCACTGACCCCTCGGCTGGTTTGGCATTTGAACTTAATAGAATTTGTATCATGCAGTGTATAGTCTCTTGTGTCTGCTTTTTCTTTTGCACTCAATATTATGTGTGTGGTATTCTTTCATGTGGTTTGGTAGATGAACGCTTTATTCACTTGTTATGTTGTAGAGTGCCCCGCTGTGTCCTGACGCCACGGTTTATTTACACGCTCTACTGTCAATGGACAGGGGCCATCTGCCGCTCAGGGCTGCCGTGGGTGATGCCCCGTGATTATTCTGTACGTACACACCTTTAGCGCCTGTGTGGAGGGGGTTCTGCCGGGTCTATATCTACGAGTGCAGTCACGAGGTCCCGCGTTTGTGTGTGTTTGTTTAGTAGAGACTGGACAACAGTTTCCAGCCCCGCTCTCAGGTGTAGCCCTTTGAGTGTTTCCATAGTTCTGAATTCCTGCCAACACTTGGTGTTGTCTGACCTTTAAAATTGCATCTGTTCAGGAACATATAACAGTGTCTCACTGTGGCTTTTAGTTGCATTTTCTTGTTTACTAACAAGGGTGAACACTGTTTCACACATTTGGGGCTGTAGGACATTGTCTTTTGTGAAGTACCTGTTCAGATCTTTGCCAGTATTGCTATTGAGTAGTTTTGATTAGTTTTTCCTTATTGATTGTGGAGTCCTTTGTTACATGTTTTGTAAATACCTTCTCTCACTCAATGGTTGGTAAATTTGGTATCTTTTAGAGTCTTTTGAGGAACATAAGCTTCTAATTTTAATGTAGAAATGTATCCGCCTTATCCTGCATAGTCACTGCCCTCCGTGTACCGTTTAAGAAGTCATTGCCAACTGAAGATCACTGACATTCTTCTAAGTTGGCCTCCTTTCACATTCGGGTTTACAGCATCTCTGGAAATGAATTTTGTGTGTGACGTGAAGAAGACAAGATTTTTTTTCCCCCAGGTATTTATCCAATTGACTAAGCATCATTTATTGAAAAGGCATTTCCCCGCTGCTTTGGAGTACCATTATTATAAATCATTTGTCTATATGGTGTGCATCTATTTCTGAACTCCATTTTCTTGCCCTGGTCTCCTTGTCTGTCCTTGTACCACAGCACTCTCACTCACTACAGCTGTACAATAAATCTTGATTTGTGGAAGCATGGATCTCTTTAAGGTTGTCTTAGCTATTCTTGGTCCTTTGGACTTTCATATACATTTTAGAATCAGCTTAGAATGATTTTTTAGAATCACAATTTCCAAAAAAAAAAAAATGCTGGCCAAGATTTTGTTTTGTTTAGGATTACATTAGTTCTGTAGATTAGTTGGGAAAGAGTTGATGTTTAACTATTATGTATTTCAATCTATTATTTGTGTTTGTTTAATTTATCCAAATAGTATTTTATAGATTTCTGTGTAGCATTCTTTGCACAGTTGTAAGTTATTCCTCGCAATTGAGTTTTCAAGTCATATTATTATTATCTCTTTTGTTATTGGCGTCTAGCTCAACTCTACTGTGGTCAGAGACTACGCAGGTATAATGTCACCCATTTCTTGAGACGTGTTTTATGGTTCTACAGATGGGTGATTTTATAATAGTAAATGATCACTGTGCACATGAAAACGCATAGTCCACATTTGACGGAGGAAGTGTTCTACGTACACCAATTTTGTTAAACGTATTAATCGTGTTGTCTACATTTTTTATACAATAACTGGTCATTTTGTCTGCTGTTGCTTTTAGTTATAAAGTGAGGTATGTTAGAGCTCTTGTTATGATTGTTTTTGTTCATTTATCTCTTTGCTCTGTCATTTTGGCTATGTTACTTGCAGGCTATGTTCATAGGAGATAGTATTTTTACAATTGTTTTATTTCCACGGAGGAGTAGCCCTTCAATTGCTGTGTTTTCTGGCTAGAAACCCACTCTGCCTTAGGCTCTGCTTTGTCTGGTATGTACTAGCCACATCACTTCATCATCAGTATGATTGGCATTATCATTATTATTATTAGCTCATAGTTGCATAATATTTCTTTTTCCTTATTTTATTATCAACCTTTCTATATCTGTAAAATGTGATTTTTGTAAGTAAAATATAGTGTGTTTTTCTTTAGTATGAAAATCTTTGTATATAAATCACTGTACTTAGTCCATTTATATGTAAACACTGATATTTTTGGACTTGAACTCTGTCTTAATGTTTCTACATATCACACTTGATCTGTGT
This sequence comes from Hipposideros armiger, assembly GCF_001890085.2. NCBI lineage: Eukaryota > Metazoa > Chordata > Mammalia > Chiroptera > Hipposideridae > Hipposideros > Hipposideros armiger. Next base: position 2,840,480 of record NW_017731514.1, read on the forward strand.
TTCTGTTCCCTCTTTTCTTGACTTCTTTTGGTTTATTCCAATATTTTTTTCATTCTTTTTCTCCTTCTCCTAACTCATTGTTTATGTCTCCTTTTACTATGTCTTTAACTACTGTGGATTATTACTTTCATCCTTGACTTGCCAATTTCTAGAGTATTTTATTACATCTTGAACATAAAAAACTGTAAAATATTTTAATCTCCTTCCTTTTATGGCATTTTTGCCTTGCATTTTAATTTTATATATTTTTAACTCCCATAATTATTACCATATGTCATTGTAATTACACTTATTATAATTATATATGAAAGTATACATATAAACAGATGTAATTATGTGGCTAAAACTACAATTATATTTGTTATATATTCCTTCCTGCATGTATATACTTCCTTTTTACCTGAGCAACTTCTGTAGTTTCTTTAGTGAAAGTTCTACTCGTGTCTAATTACTTTAAGAACTATCTAATTATATTTTCATTTTACCTTCGCCTTTGGAGACTATTCCTTTAACATGTTGAATTCCGGGCTGGCAGCTGTCTTCTCTCGGCACTAGGCGGGCGCCACACCTTTGTCTTCTGCTCTGTGATGGTCCTGTTGAAGCCTCTTTCTTAGTATTGGTCTCTTAAGGTAATGCATTTCATTCTCTCTGGCTGTTATTAAGATTTTTCTGTCTGCCTTTGTATTTTACAAGTTTGACTACAATACATCTGTGTGTGTGTGTTTGATATTTTTTGGTCAGTTTGGAGAAAACATTAAAGAAATATTACTTCTGTTCTATATTTTCTTTCTTCTTTGTCTGATTCTCCAATTACGCACATGTTGGACTTTTCATCATGTCCTGTATGTCTCCTCGGCCGTTTTAAAACGCTGTCCACCTTTTCTCTTTGTTGCTTCATCTCGATATTTTCCGTCTTCTCATTTGCTCATCCTTGTTGCTTTACTTGTCCTATTTCTCAATTTGGTTACCCAGACATATGTATGATCACATATAAAATGCCCAGTAACTTAGAAATACTGCTTTTAAGCATTCTCAGTTTCACATTTCAAAAAACAATTTTATTTAAACTCTTCATGTTCCCCTGACATAAATGTCTTTGTCACAATTCAAATAACATTTGAGTCAGGTGAGACAGTCTCCCAAAGCACACCAACTTTACTTCTGGCTAAGCTGCTTTTAGATGTTTTTGAATTCATGCGATGCACTCTTAATGAAAGTTTACTCTAAACCTCATACACCCACATGCATAATACTTATTTGAGCTGATTTTTAATTTTTATTTTCTAAATAACTCCATGACTATTGTTTCTATTCCTTTTTACTTTTTCTAACTGAGATATAATTTACACCCCATAAAATTCGCCATTTTAAAGTGCACAATTCAGGATTTTTGAGTGTATCCACAGGTTCTGTAACCATATTCACCATCTAATTCCAACACGTGTGTCATCGTGCCCAAAGATACGCCACCCCTGTCAGCAGCCGCCCTCTGGTCTGGCTTGGCTTGCTGTCACTCTTCCGTAGCCCCTCCAGAAAGCCTAAACGGAAGTAGGTCATTTCCTGGATTTTTCTCTTTAAGGCACCTGAAGAAATATTGTATCTCCCGACCACACAAGAGTTTCAAAAGCTCAGCGGCATGTAAACCTCCAGCGCACAGCACAGCCCACAGCAGCGATGCCAGTCCTCTGGGGTAAAGCGTGGTGCAGACTGTGGGCTAACTGCCTGGTACAGTACTTGTCCCCACGCTCAGCTCCTCTGATCTTTGCACCTGGATTTACAAGCACCCCTTGGACAAGGCTTTCGCTGAGGCCACTTGCCTGTTCCGCTGGAAGCGTGGATTGACCTGTCCCAACCCTGTTCTGGCTGGTGACCGCCTTGGTCTGTTCCCAGAGTCAGCTCCAGAAAAGCGCCTCTGGCTTCCTTAGCCACCCCTCTGACCACTCATAGCCTCAGTGCACAAACCTAGGAGGACAATTTTCACCTTGTAGCCAACCAAGAGCTTGTGTGCCCCCACCCACCCCCGCACTGAAGGCGCAGGCTGGTGACCTGTTCCCTCTGGGTCCCCAGCACCAGGTCTGCCTTTTACTTGCTTATGACATGCAGGCAGGAGGAAGGGCAGCACCGACAGTGTCTGGAAGCTGTATGACATTTCAGGGCACATGAAACGCTTCCAATGGTTACACGGCTTTTACGGAGGAGAACTGGGATTAGAACCGTGCTGTTTTCATTCCGCCATATGGGCCCCTTCATGCAATGTGGCCTTTGTGCACTGATGTGAATTTAAGGCCGTTGGCACTAAATATGGCTTCCCGCTAACGCTGATAACTCCCGTTACTTGCACGTTGGCACGTAGAACCACAGACACTTTTGGAATTCTGAACTTGTCCAGTGGATAATCTGGGTTTACGGCTACGAATCTATGTACTCACTTTAACCATGAACTTTCCTGAAGTAAAGCAAAGTTACAAGCTGTTTATCTATGCTTTCATGTGAGAAGGATGCCTGTGTTTGTGAAGAATTACGCCAGGAGGCCGCTGGCAGCTTTTGTCAGATGACACAGGAACATCTGTTCCCATAAAGCCCTCCTCAGAGGCTCTCGCAGGAAACAAGACTATCTCTGGCAGTGTGAGAGCAGGCCCAGTGAGGGGCTCACACAGAACCTGCTTATTTTCTGGGTGCTCCCAAACAAGCACCTGGGGTCTCGAATTAAAATTGACCCATGATCCGGTTCAGCGTGGCTGGAAGTGCAGTGACCTGCCACGCTCAGGGCGGACTGTCCCCAAGGGGCCCTGGGGCATGTCTGAAGCTGCCCCTCCCGCCGCCAAGTCCTGAGATGCAGGTGGTTTGGGGGATTGCAGTAGGAAGGGGCAAGAACACAGAAAGAAAGGGGCTTCCAGGGACTGTTCGAGTCTCACTGAGAAACATTCCTCTTTGGAACAGACACAAGGGACCGGATGGGTCAGCGGTCCATATGATGTGGGGTGGCTTCTGCTGGGCATGTGAGGCTGCATCCACCCCGATGTGCAAGGACTCCACTGGTAGGAGGCACTTTATACTTATTGTCACAACTCTGTGACCCCAATTCTGAGTACCGGGAGGTGGGCCCCTGTCTCACCACCACCGGATGGCACAGTTTTTTTCCTTCTCCTTCTGTCTCCATCACTCAGTTGAATGACCCTTATTGTTATGTGTGGCAGAGAGGGCCATGGCTAAAAAAGCAAAAGGAAGAATAAACATTAAAGCACCCAGGGTGCCGTCATCCTGTTTGGTGCCCACACAAATCAGGATACAACCCTCTGCAAAGAAGCCTGTGCCCTCACATCAAGCCCGTGTCATCCACTGGTCATTGCCATGATGTGGTGGCCATCCACTCCCACTGACCAGGCACACCATCAACCAACAAATATGTGTTAGGGACCTGGTATGGATTAGAGGTTTCCTGCGTCGAGGTGAGAGTGTAGACACTGGAGATGTGCTAACGGGGCTCTCCAGAGAAACAGGACCAATAGGAGATATTACAAGGAATTGGCTCATATGATGATGGAGGCCGAGACATCCCGTGATCGGCCGTCTGCCAGCTGGAGACCCAGGAAAGCCGGTGGGTGCGTTCCGGTCCGAGGCAGAGGAGGCCAGAGTCCCAGCCCAAACACCGCCAGGCGGTGAGAGCAAGCTCTCGCCCATTCTGCCCTTCTGTTTTCTTTTTTGTTTTTTGTGGGTACCTGCTTTTCTACATCCTTGTCAATTCAGATATGTCGTCAAACTTTTTGATCTTCACCTATCTGTAGGTAAAAGTGGTGTTTGCATTATTATTAGACATTTCATTTCTCTAACATGATGAAAGTGGGCATCTTTTCATTTGTGTAAGATCCAGTTAGAATTTCTTTTCTGCGGACTCTCCACACTTTTGTTTTTGTCCCGTTTTTCTATTATGGGTTGGTCTTCTTATTCGTTTGTAGAGACTTTTGATATATTGGAAAATTAGCCCTTGTGTGGTATATAACTTGCAAGAATGTGGGAAACTTGATGTTCATTGAAGCATCCGATATGAACTGCACCCTGTTCCCCCCCACCCCCCGACACACACACACAACAGATTCGTA
>NW_017731514.1:2846564-2848472 GCF_001890085.2 Hipposideros armiger
TTGCCCATCTCCTGGCTTCGTGCTTTTTCCTGCTTGCTAGCTTCTCCTTTGTACGTAGGCTCACTAGTTTCTTGTAATTTCTAGTCTCCATTTATTCAGCAAATGCTGTATCTTTTTTTTGGAAATATTATTTTTTTCATTCATGTATTTACCAAATGTTAATTATATGTTCTTATGTCCCGGGTACGCTGCTGGACACTAAGGTTTTAACACTGGACCAGATACCCACTGTTCTGGCCCCACGGGCTTACTCTGAATGGAGGTGAGTGGCGTTCAATAAAAGAATGTGTGACTGAAGACGCTCTGAGCATGTTGACAGGGACCATGAGAGACAACAAGCCGGGTCCTGTGGGCCGTGTGACTGGGCAGACCCTGGGGACCCAGGGGGCTCCGTCTCCCACCCGGCCCGCAGGGCCGTCACTCAGGACCACTGGGCTAACGCAGTGCTAACAGCAACCTGCACTGAACTATCATAACTCCTATCCAATAACTGGCTCAACAGACAAGAGGCCTGACAAGGCGACACAGCCACTCAGACACAGCACCTGAGGCTGGTAGGTCCTGGTCCCAGGTTCCCCCACCACACCATCCTGCCTCCTTCCACGCTGACGTGGGCTCAGGGGACCCTCTCAGGGGTCTCAGCCCCACCCCTGGCTGGGAGCGGGTGGGTGGTGACATCGTCTCCTGGGGCTCCTGCCCCGGTGACCTGCTGCAGTGTCCTCAGCGCCCAGACACAGGCTGGGGGCTGAGTGGCCCCCGTTGCCATGGCAGCCACACACCATACACACCTTTCATTTACTCCCAAACCCCTCAACACGCTGCACGTCGTAGGTGCTCCACAGTTGTCTGCTGACTGAATCAGGGATCAAAGAAGGATGTCAGCCAAGTCCACGACCAAAGTGAGCGCGGGCCTTCTGCTCAACGCCCTGCCCCGTTCCCTCAACGCTGCCCCTGAAATGAGAACACAAGTCCAGGCTCGTGCTGGGCCTGATGAACCCATCGCCCGAATGCTGCAGCTCTGAGCTGCGCTTTCTCCTTGCAGGAAACAAAGTGACCCATGTGCCCTGTGTGAGAGGACAAGGTCCTGACGCTGAGCCCGAGCCCGGGACTCAATAGGGAGCATCTGCTGGGCTCTCCAGCTCGCGGCCTCCCGGACGCCCTGTCCCTTCTTGTCAGCGCTCAGTGGATGACTTTCTGGATCTTTCCGGGGAGGAACAACTCGCCAGGCCTGAAATGCTCACTTGAAACCTGTGAGGAGATTATCAGGCTCCCATCCACTTTCAAGTCTCTCCCCGAGATGTCAAAATGTTGACTTCGTCCCTGCTAAAATGCAGCTTTGGAAAAAAACCCCAACAATCTCATCTTTTCACATTTTCTGCAGTTGCTGTCATTCGCAGCACATGCTCGTGCATAATAATGTTCGTAAGTGAAGTGACATTACAGAGTAATGAGGCTTCAGTGACAATGTGTAAGAGATGTGACAAGTTTCCTCCAACAGAGAAAAAAAGGAGTGCAGACAAACCAACATCCACGGCCGCATCTGGCTTTGAACCCGGAGGTGGTCCCCAGCACATCTGCGCGCCTGCATCCACCGTCTCGTGGGCACTCTGGGAACACGCGTCCCTCCAAATAAGCACTGGCCCCATCCAGTCCACTCACTGGAAGGGCGACAGGTCACCTGCGGGCAAATCAGAGAGATGAGGGGGTCATGGGAGGCGGGACGGGGGGAGGAGAGCGCCTGGGACCTGGACAGGCTCCCGCTAGCCATTCACCTTGGTCAAGTTACATCACTCAACAAACTCCCATCCTCTCTTTCAAATCAAGGATGATGACAACCACTTCCCAGGCACGAATCAGACAAACCTCAGAAGACAATCCACATGGGGTTGGCGCATGGAGTGGGGGGGG
>NW_017731514.1:2854684-2858370 GCF_001890085.2 Hipposideros armiger
CCCCGCTCGGGCACAGTGAAGGTCTGTTGCCCCGCTGCCCACGGCCATGTCCACACCCACTCTTCATGTGAGGGCGGAAGGGGAAAAGCAGGAACACCCCTGAGCCAGTGAGCCAGTGGGGACCAGGTCACCTGTGCAGTGGCCACCTGGCCTCCGCCCCCTTCGCTCACCCGGGACTCACTTCCTGCTGGAAACTCGTGTCTTTGCTTTAATGACACACGTCTCGCTCTGGACGTTGTGAACCTCAGATGAGATTTCAGGTTAATTTCCAATTACCTAGTCCCGTCATTTTTGGGTTGTGCAAGTTACCAAAGGATCTGTATAGCTCTGATGAGAAACAATTTACCAATTATGCTGCTGGAGCTAAAGATTATCATTTTATAACTATCTTTAGCCATTTTCATATAACAACATACTATAATGTAATAGATTTTCAGTATAATGATAAAATAGACTCATATAACTTGTTTATTTTGGGGATAAATGATTCGGAATAGGGTTTCAAAATATCTAGGTAATTATCCGAGTGCTGAAGCTTTGCTTTGTTCCATATCAGAAGATAGATTTGCTTTAATTTGTTATAAACCCTTTCCACCCCCCAGATCAATATGATCTTTAGTGTAGGAATAACAAAGTCATTTGAAAATAAATTTAAACAATATTTTTTCCCAAAGTATTATCAAAGTTTAAGCCAATCAAATTCAATATTAACCACTAAAGTAATTTATTTTTTATTAATTTTTTTCCCATCTTTATGGCGGTACAATTGACAAATAATGTGTGTGTGTGTGTGTGTGTGTGTAGTATATATACAATGTGACATTTTGATTTACATATGTATTGTTAGATGATGACCATAATCAACCTAATTAACACATCCATCACCTCACATGGTCGCCATGTGTGTGAGTGTGTGTGTGTGTGTGTGTNAGTGTGGAATCTCTGCACCCCATCTCTCCGGGCTCCAGTACAAGCTCATCTGGGGTGCCTGCACTGCCACCTGGGGACTGGGCCGCTACGGGACCAAGTCTCCAGGCCCATCCCTCGGACCTTGAAATCGGCTCGGCCCAGAGTCCCTTCAGTGCTGCGTGTAAAGGACTCATCATTCAGTGTCCATTCATGAAAACCCGCTGAGCGGCGGCTGCACCTGGGCTCTGCTGGGCTCTGGGGCGCACTGATGGAGCAGGATGAGCCCCCATTCTCATAGGGGGCTGGGAAACGCAGACGAATAGAATGATTAAAGAAGGTGCAGCCGCCAGCAGGGAACAGAGAGCAACTCGCTGGGGGGCGGCAGCAACCCCTCCCTGCACCCTCTCTAAGCACGTCTGGCTCCTTACGTCTGTGTTTATTTAACACTCGTCTCCTCCATAAGCCTACTAAGAGCTGCATGAATATCTGTTAATATTTATTTAGTACTTGGTGCCAGACTCCAGGCTAAGAGGTTGACATGGATTAGCTCATTTCATTCTCACAGCAAATCTCCAGGAAGTTCAATATTTTCCCCTGTAATAAAGATGAGAGGCTTGGGGACTGTCCACCAGCGGGCGGTGGAAGGGCTGGGACCCGCCTGCAGGCGGTGCTGGCCCTCCTGGAGGGTCCCCTCCCCCGAGCCAGGCAGGACCCCGGTCTGCTCACCTCTGTGCGTCCCGCTGCCAGCAGAGCACCTGGCTGCTGAGCGAACAGGAAGACGACTTACTTCCTTGTCCGTTATACTGACTGTGACTCTAATGGGAACCCAGTGTGTGTTGTCCTGCTGTGAACCCCGTCTCCCCGAGTCCTGATGACTGCACCAGGGCTGCACTCAGCACCCAGGTCCCAGCTGCCCATGGAGGCCCATGGGCCACCTCCCTGTGTCCTTGCGGTCCCAGGCACTCTGATCACCCCCACCTGACAGCTGGAAGGCGTCTCTAGGTGCTGGCTCGATGGTGGGCCTTGCAGAGGACCCAAAGCATCGACTGTCGCCAGGGAGTGCTGCCACCCTAGAAGTGGCACAAGACACTGACCTGGAGCGCAGGCTGGGCTGGGCTTGGCTTCACCACACGCGCCGGCGCTTAGAACAAGCGACCCATCTGCTCACGGACCGGCTGGAACTCCACGTCCTCGCCCTCCAGCCGGGAGCCACACAGAGCCTGGCTCACCCAGGAGGACAGCATCCCCAAGGACCACCAAGGCGTGCGTAGCAAACTCAGGGGACAGCGTCACCCACAGGCACTGATTGAAAGAGCGAGTTCCCAGGATCACAGGTTACAGAAACCCAGCTGTCTGATGCATTTGCTCTCGGAAGACTTCAGGACTCTATGAGCAAACAGGGTAGCCCAGGCCCACGCTCTCAGCCTGTGAAGGCTGATGAGTGCTTTGCCCTGCACACCTGGCCCCCACCTCCCGGCCCCTCGTCCTGTGTGTGTTCTCGGCACACCTGGCCCCATCCCTCAGCCTGTCTAGAATTCACGAACCTTATAACCAGATTGCATGAAGAACTGATGAATTGTGCTCAGAAGGAGGGGCTGAGACTTCCTTAGAGGAGGAATTTGGGACCCCCACTCAGATGCTCAGAGCCAACCCCTTCCTCTCCAAAGCGAGCTGTCCCTTGACCTAAAGTCTCCATAAAGAGAAAGCCTTTCTCGGCCCCCACGTGCTCCGGTGCCCGCGGGGCTCTCGGGGCGGGGCTTGGGGGGGGGCTGTGCCCAGGATTTATACAGCCCCTTTCCCCGAGGAGCCCCAAGGCTTACCAATCCCATCATTTTAGCCTTTTATATACTCATTATTGTGGCTTGGGAAACATTTCAAAATTAGACAAGCATTAGCTGAGCTTATAAAATTAAAAATAAACTGTAACAGCTTTAATGATGTTGTATTAAATGCCAGACCTCATCACACCTCACATTTCTTTAATACTTCATGGCTTTAAGCACACTTTGAAATATCATCTCATCTTCGAAGGTTTTCACGCCCCAGCAGGAGCGCCTGTGGAAACTTGGGGCCCGGCCGGGCTGGGGTACAGGGCCGATGGGTCTCCGCACTCTCAGCGGGGGCCTCTGTGTGGGTTCCTGGGGACAGACGCCCGAGGTCTGAGTGGGTTTCCAGAACTGCTGGGGGGCCCATCCTGCCCTGACCGGTGCTCAGAGCCCCTTTACTGGCCTCCTCGGTTGTGACCGTACAGGCCACAGAGACGCGGGGAGGGGAAGGGGGCGATGTCCTCAGGAGGGCAGGACCTCGCACTAACGTGGGCTGGAGCCCAGGGGGGTTCAGCCCCCACTCCCTGGGGCGTGGACTGTGGCTGGTCCAGGGCAGGCGCTAGATCTGACCACGTCCATCTCCGTCCTGGTCTCAGCCTCTCCAGCAGAGGCCGGCCTCAAGGAGCTGCGAGGGCACCTGCGCCTGTCCCTGACCCCGCCCCCGCCCCTGCCCTTGACCCTGACCCCGCCCCTGACCCTGGCTTTTATGCAGGAACACTGAATAATGTGCAGATCCCCATGAAAAACAGACATACAGATCCTTTGATGAAAAATGAGTAATAATTTCAAGACAGCAGCCACGTGGGGCCCAGCTGAGAAGCCAGCCCTGGTTTAAAGGCGGCAAGGTCCCCCGAGGAAGGGGGCGCAGGGGCGCTGGCAGGAGGCCGGCAGTGGAGCAGCAGCCGCGCAGGATGGAGAGACCCTGGGAGCTGGGCAGGAGCCCACCCATCC
>NW_017731514.1:2860890-2862121 GCF_001890085.2 Hipposideros armiger
GATCCTATGCATATTTTAGTAGCCTTATGCATAAGCATTTCATGCATTGGTGCTATTGTTAAATAGCACTTTTTAAATTTCAAATCACATTTGCTCATTGCTGTTATATAGGAAAGCAGCTGACTTTTGTACAGTAACTTTGTATCCTGTGGTCTTGCTGTAATTGCTCATTAGTTACAAGAGGTAATTTTTTCATTGTTGTTGTTGATTCTTTGGGATTTTCTATGTAGATAGTGCCCATCATTTGTGAATAAAGATAGTTCTATCTCTTCCTGTCCAGTATGGACACTCACTTTATTTTCTTGCCCTACTGCCCTAGCTAGGATTTTCAGAATTATAGGAGTGGCGAGAGGGGACATCCTTGCCTCATTTCGGATGATTTGGAGAAAGTGTCCCATTAAGGACGAGGTTAGCTGTGGCTTCCTGTAGATATTCTTTGTGATGCTGAGGAAGTTCCCTCTCTTCCTAGTTTGCTCAGAGTTTTGATTACGAATGGAGTGCTGGGTTTTGTCATGTGTTTTCTCAGCATTGGGTGAAATCACATGAATTTTCTCATGATAGGTTACAGTGATTGAATTTTGACTGTTGAACCAGTCCCTTATACCTGGAATAAATCCCACATTGTCATGTTGTATACTGATTTTATACATTGTTGGATTTGACTGCTATTCTTTAAGGTTTTTTGTTATGAGAGATATTGAGCTATAGTTCTCCTGTGTTGTAACATCTTTTTCTGGTTTGGGTTTTGTTGTAAGGCTGACTTCAGAGACAGGTTAAGAATTCTTTCTGTTCTGGGAGAGAGAGATTGTTGATAATTGATATTATTTTTTTCCTTAAATATTTGTAGAATTCACCAATGAAATCATCTGGACCTGGTGTTTCTTTTCTTTTCTTTTTTTTTTTTTAAAGATTATTAATTCTTGATTCTTCTTTACAAGATGTATGCCCATTCAAGCCTATTGAAATGATCCATTTCTTGTTGCATAAGTTTTGATGGCTTGTATCATTCAAGGAATTAGTTCATTTCATCTAAAATATCAAACGTGTGGGCATAAAATTGTAGTGTTCTTTTATTTTCCTTTTAATGTGCAGAGCTTCAGTAGGCATGATCCCTATTTCACTTATGTAATTGGCAATTTGTGTCATCTCTTTCTTGGTTATACTGATTAGAGATTTATCAATTTCATTAATCATTTCAAAGAACCAACTTTTAATTTTGTTGATTTCGTCT
>NW_017731514.1:2867809-2872324 GCF_001890085.2 Hipposideros armiger
TTCTGGGCAATTTTTTCTGCCCATTTGACAGAGAATTTAAATAGGTCCTGCATCTGTGGTTGAGTTTTCCTGTAACCCCACTGAGCAGCCTGGGCGAGGTGCAGAGTGGGTGAGAACGTGCGTTTTGTATGTCAGAGGAAACGAGGGTCCAGGCGGCCGAGGTTAAGCGAAGGGCTTAGAATCACAGACCACAGCGTCTCCTCCGAGAAAAGGGTGAAGCCATGACACAGGGGGCGTGGTGGGTCTTGAAAAAGTGACGCACTCAGCATCGGAATTGCTTGGCCTTGACTTTGACAATGAAGACGTGTGAAGCAGTGCTGCTAGAATAAGGACCTTGGAGAAAGAGGTGGTAATCCACAGGTAAGAGGCTCTTGCAGCTCTGGAGATGGGCTTCCTAGGAGACGACGTGGGGGAGGATGGGGTGGAGGAAGAGATCACCACGATGACAGAGACCGAGTCACTGAGAGAGCAGGGCGCCATGCCCATGGATGCTGACATGATGGAGGATGGTGGAAAGCAGACATGGAGGCCGACATGAAAGTCTTCCATATACGCTGGGAGAGACCTGGACCTCAGACCATGTCCACACAGGGCAGGCAGCCAATGGAATGACACACACTCTAAAGAAGCTAGAATTTTGAATAAAGAAGAAGATAAACTCAGGTGCAACAAAAGTGTAAAAGGACATTTGCTCGAATCCCAGGCCTGAGGTCCAGGTGTGTGGGTGGGGCCGTCCCAACATGACAGGGAGACAGGGGTGGTGCTGGCTTCACAGGATAGCCAGAAGAAGGAGAGAATATGCAGAGAATTTGCTTATTCCTCTCTGCCTCTACTAAGATGCAAACATTTGGACAGGGGCTTAACCTGTTTTTGGCATTGTTTTATCCTTAGTGCTTAGACAGAGCCCTAAACATGGAAGGCACTCTATAAATATTTGCTTATTAAATGTCGAATGTAAGAATGTGGCTACTTATGGTAATATTTTGATGACCACAGAATATGCACCTTACACAATTTGTTTCCTATAAGTTAGAGAGGTTTGCTTTGCGTTTTAACTATGATCTAATGTTACAGCACATGGAGGCTGCAATAGGTACCGTCCTATAGTGACAATGGTTTGCATTTCATCACCATTGAATATATAATATTATTTATGATAATTAACACTTCTATATCTCTATTTACTGTTTTGCCTACTTGATCTATCAAAGGATAAAAGCATATTTAGCTGTGTTGGGGTGTCTGACATATTCTCTTCACATTTCAATCAGATTTTTCTTTATCTGCTTTGATTCTGTGTTATTCAGCACATCAAGAGTCCTCACTGTTATTTCATTGTATCGACACAAACACTTAATAAAACACTGTCCACTTTGCCCTCTTTAATTTTTCTTCACTTTGTCTCATACTTTATCTTAGGTTATGATTGCCTCCTGTGGTTTCTTTGGGTTTTACTTGGGACATATCTGTCTATCCCTGTCCTTTTAATATTTCCAAATCTCTTTGCTTTAGTCAAGTCCCTTGTTAGATGATGTATAAACAGACGTTGGGTTTTGTTCCAGTTCAAGAGTCTCTCTTTAAGTAATAAATTTATTCCCTCTAAACTTTCTGCCCAAAGCAATGTGTTTGGTCTTATTTTTAATCCCATTTTTTTGTGTGCTTTTAATCTCTTTTGTTCTTTATTGTCACCTGCATTTTGCCTGTGTCATATGTTCTTTCGCTTTATGAATTGTGACTTTGAGGGTGTCTATACAAGGCTAATACTTCATTCGGTTGTGAAGTTTTGCAAATTCCTGTAGTTGTCAGAGAATGTGACATAAAACACACCTGGGCTGCTATTGCTGGTTTAACCCTAAAGACAAAAGGAAGCCACACGCCAAGGAGGTGGGCGGTCCATTGACACTAGGAAGAACAATTCTCCCCCAGAGTCTACAGAAAGGGAAGCAGTCCTGCCAATACCTTGGTGTTTAGCCCAGGGAGACCCGTTTGGACTTTCTCCTCCAGAGCTCTAAGATAATAAATTTGTGCAATTTTAAGTCATTAAGTTTGCAGTAATTTGGTGTAACAGCAATAGGAAACTGATGTCGATTTTGGTGCATGTGGGGTGCTGCTGTAACAAATAACTAAAAATGTAGAATGGCTTTGGGGTGGGGCGATGAGCAGAGGCTGGGGGAGTGTTGAGGAGCATGATAGAAAAAGCCTGAATGTCCTAGAATAGACTGTTTGTAAAATATGGACACTTGGGGAGGCCGGTTGGCTCCGTTGGTTGGAACGTAGTGCTCCAAGGTTGCCGGTTCAATCCTGACACAGGCCACTGAGCTGCACCCTCCACAAATGGATTGAAGACAACTGTTGGACTTGGAGCTGATGGGTCCTGAAAAAGCACACTGTTCCCCAATAAAATTAAAAATATATATATGGACACTCGAGGAGCTCCTGGCGAAGGCTTGGAAAGAAATGAGGAACACAGTAGGAAAAATAATTAAATATAATTTATTTTCAATTTATTTTTTTAAATTAAACTTTATTGAGGTGACAATGGTTAGTAAAGTGACATAGGTTTCAGGTGCAGAATTTTGTAATACATCATCTATGTGTTACATTGTGTGCATGTTAGAAAATACCTAAGTTGCCCTAAATGTAAAGTTGGTAGAAATATAAACATTAAATCACTTGGTGAGGAGTCGCAAGGAAACGAGGAAGCTGAAGGAAGGTGAGCCTTGTTATACGGCAGCAGGAGATCAGCTGAATTGTGCCTGACAAGTACACGGACACAGAACTAACACTGCACTTGGGTATTCAGCTGAGATTTCCAGGCCAGCTTACCGGTGCAGCCTGCTTTCTGCTTGTTGTATGTAAATGGCAAAGAGTGAAAGAAAACGAACAGATCAAGGGGAGAACTCTCAAGCCACAGGGAACCAGGACTTGATGATTTCAGCCTGTCCAGCTTGCAGAAGATACTACAGGTGGGAGAGTCACTGCCAGGAAAACATGTCCCGTAGAGACTGTGTGCTAGGGCCCTGGGAGGGTGGGAACGTCGACTGTTTGTTCACAGAGGGCTCCTGGAAGACACCAAGCATGTTACTCGTGGAACCCCCTCAGCCATGTCGGCACAAGCCAGACATAGAGGAAGAGTTATCCAGGGAGGTCTGTGGAGGGGCCTGCTGTCTGTGCGGAATCCCCATCACACACATGGGAGACCCACCCAATTATTGAGGATGTTATACCAGCAGAAATCCTGCCTGCCAGCTCGAACCAAAAGGGACAGGGAGTCTGAAAAGAAAGAAGACTGCTGGAGCCCCAAATCTCTACAGGTAAGAACTAAGCTCATACACCTGTTCAGCTGCGAACATGTGCTACCTTTCATTAAAAAGGAAGGCTGAGTTTGTGGGTGGATCTGTGAGCTCAAAGGGCAGAGATGAGAATCACAGAAGGACAATCTCTAAGATCTGAAAACAAATGGAGTTTGGCAGGATTGAAAATTGCTTGGGACCAGGAACTCCCTTTTTTTTTTNAGGAGGCTACCCCGACCTCACAGGGCTGGTGTGAGGATCAGACACGACAGCCATGAGGTCGGGTGTGGTGGCGCAGGCTTCAATCAATGCCGGTCACACTAGCTGCCACCCCCCAAGGGTGGCTCAGCGGCATGAGATCTCGTCTCCCAAGTGTCCCTCTGCACTTGTTCCTCTTGTGTGGGCTGGCACAGTCCCAGCAAGTGCTCTGCAGTGAAATAGTCATAAATCACTTCTATGTCGATTAGGGATGCCCTCCTCAAATTTTATCTGCACGGTCACCTTCTCCACTTGGCTTCCACATTCGCAAGTCAGTTTCAGGGCTGTCCCCAAGCACGCTGGGTGGGGGGCAGGAGCGGGGCTCAAAGAGGAGCCGCCAGGACAAGCGCTGCAGCCAGGTAAGCTTGGGAGGCGATAAGCGGAGCAGCTTCTCTCAAGTGCTGGACGTCTCAGAGCCTTTGTTCTCATGCTGAGAGCTGTGGACCCCGGGGTGCAGACTGTGCAACACACTGCCTGACCGGAAGCTTGCTGCTCCCCGTTCCCTCCCTCTCAGTAACGCTTCTTTCTCCCTGTGAGGTCGCCTCGCAGAAATAACGCCCATGTGGCATCCTCTTTCAGAACACTGCAGTTCCAGGGACACCACGGCAAGGGTCACAGCTCCTTCCTGGTATGACACCCCCGGGGTTTCCCAACCAAGGACTGGGGCTGTGCAACCCACAGGCTCGGCCGGTGCCTGCTCACACACACCCCCGTCCTTGACTCTCTGTCTCACAAGCCCTCCCGTCAGCCTCCAGCCTGACATGGGGATGGAAGAGGCCAACGGCTGGTCAGGGAGGAGGTGACGGTGGCTGTCCTCGTGAAGGGCACACTCCATAGGTGCAGGTAGCAGGCGGGGGGTCCTGGGCAAGGCAGGACCCTCTGAAGATGTTTTCAAACCAAGGATTCAGAGACTCCATTAGCACCCTATTTGCTTTTTCTTTTCTAAAGCACAGAGTCTTCTGAA
>NW_017731514.1:2877779-2913241 GCF_001890085.2 Hipposideros armiger
ACCTCTCATTTTATATATAATTTAAATATGAAAGATGAATGTAACCGTGAAAATAATTAAACTGCTTTTGCATACATCAAGGAAGCTAGATCTTGGAAATACAGTATTGGCTGAAAAAAGCGTGTCGGGGAGGGACAACGATGGTAGCATCCCTTATATGACGCTTACTGTGTCCCAGGCCATTCTCAGTCCTTGTCCTATGTCAACTCACTTGATCCTTCAGGACCCTATGAGGTATATACATTATTACTATCGTTATTTCACAAAGGGGGAAACTGAGGCTCAGCTTCTTACTTATGGTTTTGTCCACGTGCTACAGACCGCACATGGACAACTGGGGTTCCAACCCGGGCCCCCAAGGTCCGGGGAGCAGAATCTTTCTTAGCACACTAACCGGGCTCATACCTATAGAGCCAGTTTGTTTCTAGAGATTTCAAAACAGGCTCACCTAGACTGGGTTGTGGTTTTTTGTTTTGTTTTGTTTTTTAAGAATACCCGTACTTATGGTAAGACCACTAAGAGAAGTGAGAGCACTGCTTGCCCAAAATTCGAGTTAGCATTTCTCTCTGGGGACAATGGGTGCCAGGCACGGAGGCAGGCGCTGGTGATGCTCTGCGTTTACACTGGGTGGTCCATCCGGGGAGTGTCCCTTTTATTAATTGAAAGCTATTCTTCACAGTGAGCACACACCGTCTAGACACTCTTGACTACATTTTTCTTTCAAGCTTTAAGGGCAGGTTTCAAATATCTTTAAAGGAAAAGACTGAATGTGGCCCTTTTGGAGGTGAGGTGGCCTCGTTCCAAGCGGCCGCTCAGCAATGAGCCTTCCCCGAGGATGCCTGCGTGCCGTGGGCTGCTTCCCCTCCCAGAGGTGCTTCCTGGGTCCGTGTTGTACGCAGTGCTCCTTCAGGCCGACAGCCTCTTGTCCATCTTAGTTTCATCTCCGAGCTCCACTCAGCACCCAGGGCAGGGCTGTGCACAGAGCTGGCCTTGGATCGTGTGTTGTTACCAGGATAAACCTTCCCGGGGCCAGGGGGTTTGGCTGAGTGGCAGCAGCACTCAGGGAACCCAGCGAGAGTGACAGGATTTGGAGCAGTGATGGTTGTGATGGAGACCCCCCGACCAGCTGCTCTGAGAAGAACCCTTAAGGCTGCAGCTCACCACCAGCTTGGGGGAAATGCTTTCCCAGCTTGGAGCCCCAGGAGGGTGAGGGGCAGGAGGTAGGGCCCAGCAGGCATGGGAGAAGAACTGGGGGGGCAGGACCTACAGCCCGAGAGGAGCCCCTGAGGGACGGCCCGGTAGGACCCGTGCACTCCACACCTCAGTGTCCTCATCCATGGCAGTGGTACAATGAAGTCTAACTCCCAACTCGGTTTGTGACGATTTAACAAAATTGATGTGAACTGTGGCGCCCGTGATAACAGACCCATAGCCAGAAGCCTTTTTCTTATTGTATTTGGTTGAACCGTATGAAATTGCTGATGTCCTGGTGTTGTTGACATTCGAAAACGGCGTTTTTTTTTATGGTTGCACTTGAGCGTTCCGGCCTGGCTCTGTTGTGTTGCCACCAAGCATCTGCAAATGATCGAGTGAATAAATGTCCTGTGCACTGAAACTTCCAAATTTAACTATCTTGTGTTCTAAGATTCAGAGTTTTTTTTCCTCCATATTTTAATATTTCTGACATTAGGATGCATTTTACAAATGAGGTTTACATGACATGTCATTTCCCCCCTTTAACCATGAAATCCATCATTAAGTTGATGTGTCTCACAATCAGGTTCAGCTTCAGGGTAACACCACGGCCTGAAAATGATGCCAGAGATGAAAAAACAACGGGACGACCTGCTGATATTTGCTGGTGTTTGATCATCTTACAAAAGGCCCCCAAATGCCCCGGACTTATTTCCTGAAGCTGTCTGGGGAAGCGCCCCGAGGCAGACCTGGCCCTGCACACACAGCGCCTCCCCCTCCCCCCCAGCACCAGCCCTCTGCACCTGAGGCAGACGGGGAATTATTCACAGGTGAGCACAATCTGAATCTCTAACATTCCAACATTTCAGAAACTAAATACAAGATAATTCCCTTTTCTATGGAGTCCATGGAGATTGCTCTGAAATAAATGAGGTTTTATGTCTTCATTATCCATGAAAGACATTTAATTACATATACCTGGAAAACATATCAGTCATCTACATGAGTGTGCCTGGACTCACCTTGGTTGTCAAGGGAGACAGAGGCAAAGTCCACTTGGACTCCCCGAGCCAGGACTCCCCTGGGCAGGTCTGCAGGCTGTTGATCTGGCCTCCAGGTTTGCCCGCATTCCATGGGTGGGGCCACCTGGAACCCCCTTTAACAGGATGACCACCTGGGCCCGTTCACTGAAGACCGCCCCATCTCCTGTGCAGGTTAGCATTTCATACCAGGTGTTTCCTTCTTTCATGAACTATTATTAATAGTTGCATTACACTAAGCAGGTGGGTTTGGAGGCCTGCCCCTCGTCGCATTTCCATCTTCTGCTGTGCTCTTGTCTAGCACTGCCGCTGAAACTGTGATAGAGTATGAGAAACTGTCATGGGGCTTTACAGGTGAGGGGCGTGCCATGCGCATGGGGCATGGAGACGGCGTGGCGCTGCCAGGGTGTGCAGATAGTGGTCCGAGCGTGCAGCCCTGCTACGGTCCGCCTTCGGCGGTATGGCACAATCCGTAATTTATTTTATTGTTTGGAGACACTTTGCAGTAACTTTCACTATGGAGACATTTGTAACCAAAGCACCTAGTGTATGAAAATTAAGCACTGGGTTTCTGCTTCTCGGGGAATTTTATGGAGAGCATGCATTTCTGTAAGGTATTTGCTGTCACGGTGCCAACCACCTTCCCCCCCTGCCCTTGTGAAAAGCAGAGAAGCAGAAGTCCTCCGGGACCTCTGTGTCCCCTTCAACAGCTGCCCATTATTTTAAGCAGTGTGTCCTCAGAGATGGGAACAGGTCGCATGCAGCCCAAAGGGCCCTTCCTTCCATTTCCGTCTAGGAAGCAGGGCTGCCCAAGCCCATCAACGGACGTCCTTTCTAATTTAATTTTTCTCATTTTCGACTCTGTACATCTGAAAAGTAAACCAAAAACTATTAATGTGTCCGGTAAGTTATCAGAAAAGCACGCTGCAAATAGCGAAATAATTCAGGTTTTATATCACTGTCATCAGGTCCTGAAAAGAGTAAATCAGCTCATTTATTGTTCAAATGAGGTTTTGTAGAATATAGTTATCAAAATTGAAGTGAAAACTTGGTGAGTTTCTTGTGTCACACCTTCTTAACTTATTGTGAAGACTATTGAAAATTCTGTTAAACATTTAAGCTCTAAAGGCAAAATCATTTGTTTTTGTACAGGAATTTTAAATGAATTTTGATGAAACAAAGTCATGGTGAAAACCATATTTTACTAGATTAAGACATAGTGGAGATTTGCATTGATTGTGGTTTCCTTACCGTTCCGAAGTGGTGATATTATACCAACCATGTGTTTCTACACACACAGTTCAAGGCAACCAGGCGAGCTTTTGTAACAAAGCTGACTTTCGATGGGAAAACAATACCAGCACTTCTATCAGGTGGGTCTTTAAAATACTGGGGTTTGGAAGTCCTGTTTTACAAATCGAGCTACTTGTCACACAATGTCATTAAACCTTTAGTAAAGACTTCCTCTACAATTCAGCTACCTGTCATCCAAAAATCTTTGATTTCAGAAATCTTTAACCAGAGAATTCTATATATGAAGTTCCCAAACATAATTTGAGGTTTAACACTTTGGCAATCTGCAATTATTTTGGCATGAGTCCATCTAAGGCAAGCAAGAAACTGATTGGATTAAATAACGAGATTTCAACAGTGATAAGATTACTTTTGAAATTCTATAATTGCATCTGGGAACATAGCCACATGTGAGAAGATGTGTTTGATGAGGCTCTTGTTTCTGCAACATTTTAGGATGGGGAGTTTCAAGCACACCAAAAAGTGAAGAGCGCTTCACTGAGGACACTGTGCACCCAACACCTCTGTTGCACCGTTACCAATTTATTATACTTGCTTTTCACATAGCTATCCACCTCTCTATTCGTTCACCAATGCATCGTGTCAATTTGGTGCATTTTAATGTAAGTTGTAGACAAACGTGCCTTTCATCTTTAAGTATTTCAGATGCAGCTTACTATCTCGACTTTATATGTGTTCATAATTATTTTCAGCTAGAATTTGCCACCGGTAGCTGCACAATTTTTAGGGTAGTGCTTGATGAATTTAGGTAAATACACAGGCTAAGGGGAAAATATGTAGAATATTTTCGTTTTCTGATTTCTTTTTTCCACTCCCCTTCCATCCCAAAGCCTTGGTTCGTTTCACCATAGATCAGTGACACCTGTTGCAGGAGCTGAGCTGATGGAGCTGTTTGTTAGGCTTTCGCTCAGCGCAGTGGCTGGGAGATCCATCCTCGTGGTTCATTAGTGATCCCTGTGCTTCACCAGCGTTTTTCTCCTTCCTCATTGCTGAGTATACAACAGTCTGCGTAAGCCATGGATACACCTGGTGTAGCAATTACCCTGTAATGAGCACTTGGGCTGTTTCCAGGGCGGGGCTGTTTGTGAATAACACTGCTAGGAACCCTCTGGAGTCAGTCTTTTCATAGATGTTTGATTTCATTTCATGGGCATATGTTTGTTTTAGAAGGAACTGCCCAGTATTTTCCGAAGTGGTTGGAGTGTTTAAAACGTCGCCAAAATATTCCAGAGTTCGACCGATTCACATCCCCGCCACCATGTGGTTGGTCAGTGGTTCTAGTTTCAGCTATTTTGTTATTTGTGAGTGAATGATGCACCTTCTTATGGTTTAAATTTGCACTTTCCTCCATGATAACGATTTTGAAGACCTTTTCGTGTGCTTACTAACCATTTATATATCTTCCTTAAAATCTTTTGCTCGTTTTCAGTTAGGTTGTGTGATTTTTTTATCATTGAGCTTCGGGAGTTCTTTAGATGGTCTTGATAATAGTCCTTGTCAGAAACAGATATTGCAACTATTTTCTCGCAATCTGTGACTTGCCCATTCAGTATGCTGCCTTTTAAAGAGAAGGTATGAATTTCATAATGTCACATTAATTACTTTTTATTACTGTATGCTTATTGCTTTTTGTGTATTAAGAACACTTTACATGTCCTTTGTCATGAAGATATTCCTTTGTATTTTCTTCTAGAACTTTATAGTTTTTAGCTGTTATATACTCTAATATTGTCAGGTTGGATGGAGTTAAGGTTTACTTTTTTCCTAAAGAAATCTTGTCATCCCAGCACCAGTTGTTGAAATGACTTTCTTTCTACATTGTATTGCTTTGGTGCTAGTCTTCAAAAGTTAATGAACTATGTTTGGGGGCTATTTCAATAACCGTCTTTCTCTTCTTACACCGTGACAATATTCTCTTAATTAGCTTTACAGTAAGCTTTGAAATCAGGCAGTGTAAGTTTACTTCTTCTTTTTAAAGATTTCTTTTGATATCCTAGATAGTATCCTCTTATTTAGAAGTTTCAAACCAACTCAGTGAATTCTACAGAAATGCCTTGTGGAATTGTTTTAGGGATTACATGGAATCGAAAATCAGTTTGAGGAGAAGTGATATCTTAACACATGGATTGAGTCATCAACCCACTGGAGAAAGGATGTCTCTCTTTTATTATAGATTTTGGGCTACTCAGATTTTCTATCTTCTCTTGAGTCAATTCTCACATGCTTTGTTTCAATAAATTTATTTAATTTATCAAATATCTTAGCATAAAAGTCTTCACAATATTCCCTTATTTTCTTTTAATATCCACAGAATCTGTAGTGACAGCCTCCCTTTTATTCACGTTACCCATAATTTGTGTTCTCTCTTTTCCATGAATCACATTAGAAGTTTATCAACTATTTTATCTTAAAAAAAAACCAGCTTTGGAATTCATTAACATCTCTGTTGTTTTTCTTTTCTATATATTATTGATTTCCATATTTATCTCTATTATTTCCTTGTTTCTACTTCCAGCTATTTTTCCTTCTATTTCTAGCTCTTAAAGATAAAACTTTATATCACTGAATTTATACCATTTTCATTTTCTAATATGAGCATTTATATATGATTACAAAGGTTATTTGGGGTGCCTCCTGCCAATTATCACACTGATAAATTAAATGGTTGTCTTACCTTTAAATTTCCAGCAACCATGGGAATGAAAGGATTTTTAACAATTGCTTCCATAGACAAGTGCTCTCTATTCCACCAAAAAAGTGGCAAATTATGTGACTGTTTAGGCCCCGGCTGTGGACCAGCGGGCCTGGCTCTGTGGGGCACCCTGGCTCCCTGGGCAAAGGTCAGTAATGTCCCTGACCTATGGGCCGCGTGCTCTGTGACTGTGACACGCGCCCAGATGCTTTCCACGGGGATAGGCTGGCCCAGCCCTGCAGCAGCCTTGCTGGGGACTGTTTTCACTGGGGCCGGGCCCGTCTCTTGCCCAGTCTTGGAGAAGATGCTCAAGAAAGTGCTGGTGACACTGTTATGGGCACCTGGTAACCCATGAGCTCCAGACAGTGGGAGGGCTCAGAAGGTTGACAGACAGCCGCACAGGATTGCAAAGCAGCTTCCCGTGGACCCTGTAGAGGCCTGGACCTGTGGGCTGCATCTGCGTCTATTATTGGCGCCTCTTTTGTTTGATGGACAGAAGGGGCAGATGAGGCCGCGGGCCACGGAAGGCTGCCTGTTCCATGCAGCCTGCTTGTCCCAGTTCTCTGCTGCTGAGGTTTAGTTCTTTTCCTTTGAAATATCTGCCAATGTTTATTTATTTAATTTTAATAATAGCCTTTATTTCCTTTGAGCAGTTTTAGGTCGGCAGGAAAATTAAGCCGAGCAGAGTTTCCACTTACCGCCTCCCCACCCCCACTCAGTTGCCCTATGAGTGACGTTCTGCCTCAGTGTGTAAGCGTGTTCCCACTGAAGGGCCCAGGGGGGTGTCTTCTCGTCAACTGAAGCCCGCAGTTTGCACTGGGGTCACTCCTGGTGTTGGACAGCCCATGGGTATTGACGTGGGAATAAGGACATGACGCCACCATTGCAGTGTCACACGGAGGACTTCTGCTGCCCTAAAGCCCTCTGAGCTCCACCTGCTCCCCCCCCTCCTCCCAGCCCCTGCCAGTCACTGGCCCTCTTACTGTCCTCGGGTTCTGCCTTTTCCAGGATGTGCTAGAGCTGGAATTGTACGGTGCGTGGTTCCTTCCACTCAGCAGCTTCCTCCATGCCTTTCCGGGCTTCGATAGCTCATTTCTTTTTATTGCGGAAGCTCTTGTGTGTTTTATCTGCATAAAGAAGCTGTGTGATTTCCTGAAACCATCACCCTTTGACAAGTGCATGGGACTTGGAATTCTACTCACAACCCAAGGAGAGTGGCATCCCTGTCACCCTCTGAGGGGTGTGGGAGGAGAAGCCACAAGCCACACGCAGCTGTCTGGTTCCAGGACCCCAGGCCAGGCGCGCTATGGGCTGTAGGAGAACCCAGGCCGGCGGCAGCATCACCAGAAATGTTGTTGGAGATGCAGAATCTCAGGCCCTTCCCAGACCGACTGCCCCCCCACCCGTGTCTGAACAGGTCCAGGTGGAGGGCTGGCAGTAGCCCTGCCCGTCCCGAGGGAGCACGCGCCCGCCTCGGCACACAAAGCTGCGGGCTCCTGAGGACTCGGCCGTGACTGCTGCCTTGCACGTGTTTTCCCCTGTGCCCAAGGTTAGCGTGGTGTTTCGCAGGCTGACAAGGTGAGAGCTTATCTTGAGGTAGGAAGATCCATCCCCATTTTGGGGAGCCCCAGACCTCAAGCTCTGAGACCCAGATGACACCCCCAGGCTCAGCCTAACTCAGCTCAGCAACAGGGAAGTAAAAATGGGTCCCAGACTGCAGTTGGGAGCTCCAGGAAGGTGGGAAAGGTGCAGGGGTCGCGGGATGCCCCGGATATGTCAGAGATGGGAATTCCCAGGAGAATCCTCATCCTTGGGTGCCATCCAGGGGCTCTGAGACTGGGGTGTGTGTGTGTGTGCATGCGTGCGCGTGTGCAGGGGGCCAGGCCACACAGCCCAGGACGGAGGCAGACACAGAGGCAGGAAGTCACAGCCGTGGCGGGAAGGTCCACACGGTCAGAGCAGCGGGAGGGCGATGACGTCACCGACGGGGAGGTCCGCCCTTTGGAGGAGCAGAGACAAGGCCAGTGGGGGGGTGGTCTTTATCTAGGTCCCCACCAATGAGAAGGCAGCTTCGATCATAGTGCTCGAATAATAGGGGCAACTTTGTTTCTCATCAGAATGTTTGTCACTTGAAACACCCCAGCCTACAGGACACGAAACAAGCCCTCGCTGGGGACGAGTCTCCTGACAGCCACCCGCGTCACGTGACTCCTCATTCCTGTAACTACTGATGAGACTGGAACCGTCGTCCCCTTCTTGGGCGGGAAATCTGAGGTCAGGGGGCATCAGTGACACATCCGGTCACACAGCTGCAAATGGGTATTTGTGGATTTTAGCGTTCACTTTGGGTCCCGTGCCCCTCGGTCCCTTTCCACGCAGACCCCACTGGTCACCAGTGGGTGATGTTTCCTGGGACATGAATACCCTAGAGACAAGCTGGACTGAAATAGTGAATGATTTATTTATTTTTTAATAAAAGAAAAGTTATAAAATGTTACTAACCTTGACTCCATCAGTTCTGCTAAAGAAACACCCCTGGGCACCTGTTATGCACCGGCCAGTGCATTCAGGGTTAAGGTTATATTAAAGGCACTTTTATGGTAAAACACATTTATCAACTAGGTTTTGGGAAGGTCTGATGTGCCTGGCTCTACAATGGTTTAGGAGGCCGAGACATACCGGGGAGCCCCACTGGGGGGCTTCTGCACCCTTGTTTTTTATTCAAGAGGCAAAAGAAGTTCTATGGTAGGTTTCATCCCACTGCCTTCAATTAACAAAAAAAAACCCCAAAATGTGTCTTCTTCCTCACCGCTGTACTAGCCATCTTCCTGGGAGGGCTGGCTCCCAGGATAAACAGGGTCTCGTTCAAGCAGGTCATGGTGGAGAAGCCTGCGCTGGGCACGGGGGGATGGTGGAGCCCAGAGACCCGGTTCAGGTAAACCCGGCGCAGCCCCATCGCTGCCCCTGCCTGCCCTGAATAATGACATTATTAGAATCCCTCACTCTGCAGATGGCGATAGCCGTGGCACCTCGCCTATGGGAATTAAAGGGGGCTCGACGTAGCGTTGGGCACACACGCACTCCTGATGGAGGAAGGGCGAACCCCAACTTCCCAACAGCTCCTAGGGATAGTTTCATGTCACCCCTACCCCCAAAAACAAACAAACAAACAAATAAAAATTATCAAAGGCAGTAGCTTTTCAGTGCCAACAGCATAGAATCTGAAACCAGGGCCCCTAAAACCCCCGCCTCTCCCCCCAATAACTGTGAAGCTGCAGGGCCAAGGCAAAGACACCTCACCAGCACACTGAACCCCCACACCAGCCATCAGACCCCTCCTGCGTTTAGCGGGGCCGGCTTTTTTTAAATATGTAATAAATAAAGCAGGGAAAGTGGGGCAATGCTGACTCTGTGAGCATTTGTGGGAGACGTTAGTAATTATGGCATCACTGAAGTGACAGTGAAACGCTGTTTTCCCTTTATTGTAATTAAGGTTGATAGTGGTGACAATCCCCAGGCCTGTGTTTATGTGACATGGAGCGTAGAACAACTCCCAGAACTTTACACAGTGTGTTCATCTGTGCAGCTCCCAGAGCCGTGGGCGGGAGGCGTCCCTGACACGCATCCGAGTGCTTGGCAGCAAGCGAGCCGGATGGGGGGCTGGAGACCAACTCTCTCGTCCTGGCTGTGCTCCGAGTTACCAACCTGGCCGTGGGGTAGGCCCTGGTCCCCTCAGAACCTCAGTACCATCTTCTATAAAAAAGAAAAAAAGGGTTGGATGCTGTGGAAATCTCTCCTAATATGATATTGTTGGGTGAGAAGCTCACTGGATCAATCCGATCAGACAAACCCCTGTTGTCTTAATTACCTGGACGTCTCAGGCTGAGGGGTCTGAGAGATGGACACGTTGGATCAATGTGTCAAGCACCACTGCCATGACTGTTTCCTGATCTGTAAAAAGGGTCTTCTAATGACCCTTTGGGGTGTTCTGAGATTCAAAGAGAGAAAATCTTCAAAGTACCTAGGTCAGCGACCCTCACATAGTAGGCATGGAATTGAAGACAGCTGTTATTACAGCTGGATTTGTGCCCAGGCCCTGCCACCAACCAGCTGGGGGACTTTGTTCACCTGTGAGAGAGGACAGACACTGCACAGTCCCCTGGGTCACCATTACAGCGAGGGCCAGAGCATGAAGGGGTTTGGGGTATCGTTCAGGACCCTGAACTCGGTATTTCCAGGCTGAGTTCTGGGCTTCCCTGGGTGCATCTGTCAAATAACCCAGAGGCGGTGGGAGGGGTTAGGTCTGACCCCACAGCCTCCCCATAACCCCCAGCTGTGGAGCGATGGCTTTTCCACAATCAAAACTATTTTTTCCACAACCACCATCACTTCTTGCTCACCCCCCAAGTACCCTCAGGAGCAGGCAGACAGCACAGCAGGGTATGGAAGCGACACTGCTTCCAGCTAAGTGTCTAAAACATTCCCGATCTCCAACGTCCATTTCTGCAGAAGAGTTGCATCCATTTCTTTCCATTATTAAAAAAAAAATGTAGAAAACAGTCATTGAAACCCATAGATTTGGGCCTGGGGTGTGATTCAGAGCCCATGAGCCTAAGGAGGTGACTTCCTGGGTGACTCTGAGGCCCCTCACCAGTTCTGCGGGTCCCCTGCCCCCCATTCAGGGCTGGACCCCAGAACTCCACCCGCCCTGGGCCATCCACTGGCCCCAGAGTGAGCAGCTTCCCAGAAACCTTCCTGTCATGGCATCACGGGCCGTGGGCGGGGGTCTGGGCCCCAAGGGAGGGGTCCGCAGAGCAGCGTGCTTCCTGGCGGCCTCATCACCAGCTCCAACGCCTCGGCTTTGGAAAGTACAGTGGGCGTCCTCCCACGCCCAGACGCCCCCTCACGGCACTCTGTATGAGTTTTAAATTTGATTTCACAGCTATCAGCGTTTTGCAATATGATGAGAATTAGCATTAAGTGTGGATGCAGCTCGGGAGATAATGTGATTATTAAAAATATCTGCCTGTGCATACATGCTGCTCCGCTCTTCACAATCCTCCCTGACAGGAAACCTGGGCTAGATGTATTATTATTATTTTATTGTTATTAGTCCCATCTTTCAAGTCACATAACTGAGGCTCAGAGCTGTCTGCTCCATGGGGGTCAAACCCCTGTCTATGGTGGGGGTCTCCCTCCTTTGAGTGGGCTGAGAGGTGCTCCCCCCCATGTGTCCAGGTCCTAAGTCCCAGTGCCTGTGATGGCAGCTCATCTGGAAGTGGGGTCTTTGCAGAGGATCCTGAGATGATTTCATCCTGGATTAGGGTGGGCCCTCCATCCGCTGAGGAGCTAGTTATAAGAGAGAGAAGGAGAGATACCAGGGAGAAGAGCACGTGACGTGACGACAGGGGCAGAGACTCGAACAATGAATCTACACTCCAGGGAATACCAAGGCCTGCCAGGAATGACCGGAAGCCGAGAGAGAGAGAGAGAGAGAGAGAGAGAGAGAGAGAGAGAGAGAGAGAGGGAGGGAGAGAGAGAACGAGAGATGGAGAGAGAGAGAGGGAGAGGGAGAGAGAGAGGGAGAGGGAGGGATGGAGAGAAAGAGAAAGATGGAGAGAGAGAAAAAAAAAAGAGATGGAGAAAGAGAGAGGTGCTCTCTCCGAGCTGGAGAAGGAAGCGACTGGGCCAATAGCTTGTTCTCTGCCTTCTGGCCTCCAGGACGCTGAGCAGATAAGTTCCTGTGGTTAAGCCCCTCCCCCGCCCTGTTGTGTTAACTTTGCCAGGACAGCCGGACACCAAGTAACCCACAGTCAGGAGCTGCGCCCCCTGCCCTGCACCTCCCACCCTGTTGAAGTGGCCCCTTGGCTGCAATACTTTGGGGGGAGGGACAGCCTGGGTCACAGTGGGGACTCAGGGACGGCCCCCCTGCACTCAGCTAAGGACCGGCCAGAGATGGTGTCCTGTCCCTGGCTCCTGTCTACTGACTGTCCCTGGTCACTGTTTTGCTCCAGTGTCATCCTCCCCTTTGCCAGCTCTGAAGCCTCCCTGGTTGCTAGAGCACAGCCGCTCCCAGCAGGGAAGCTGATGACGGTGACAGTGACCTGGGCGCCCACCTGAGCCCTGGTTACCCCTTAGGCGCTTCATGTCCGTCTCCGTCCAGCAGGAGGCGGCGTCAGCAGGGCTCCTGACTTGTAAAGAAGACACTGCTGCACAGAGAACTGCAGTGTGTTCTGTAAGGCGCTGGCTGGGAAGGGCCGACTGTGGCCTGACCCAGGAGGGCTGGTGCCCAGCCAGGACCCCAGCCAGGCCTGCACAGGGGCAGGTTACATGGTCCCCTCGGACGGAGCTCAGCGCCCACAGCCACGTGACGCGCTGCAGGCCAGGGCGGGTGCCAAGCTCCCGCAGGGAGCCCGCAGGAAACTTCCCGACCCCTCGCCCAGGAGTGAGCCCCTGTTTCAGCATTGTTGCCAATTATGAGCGTGTTTCCCTTTATTTAATCCCAAATACCTCCCTTTGAAAACGCGTCATTGTACTTGTGCAGAAAATACACATCCTTTGATGCTTCTCGCTGTTACAACTTGGGATGCGTTCAGAAGGATGACAGAGGTAAAATAAAAAAGTCATACATTTTAGAAAATGTGATATTTAAAAGGCAGTTGGTCCTCAGTCTGAAAATTTGACATTTCGAAGCCACCTTCGATTTTTCCAAAAGGAAAAAAAAAGGATCTATTCCTGCCTACAGAGAAAATGTATAAAGCTGGGAGAGGCTTGCCTAGAGAGAGTATCATTTTCATTTTCTTTCCTTGAGAAGTTGGGTTGCAAGAGGAAAGGTAAGATTCTGTCCTGCACGAAGACCCCTGGGACTCAGGAAAGAGGGAAGAGTATGAGAGGCCTGGTGGCATTTTGCACCCGGAGTCCCTGGCCCCCAGGGCTGTTCCCTTAGATGCTGGGGGTGGGCACTTAGCGATGACCACTCCGTATACGGTGGGTTTCAAAGTTTTAAACCTAGTAGGATCCTTTACTTAGACCTGGCGGTGCTGGGACTGCCCAGCCTACGGGGGGTGGGGAGGGGGGGAGGGCAGCCTGTGTGCCTGAGGCTGCTGTCTGTCTGTCTGTCTCTGCCCCTCTCTGTGCAGCTATGGGGTGAGTACATGGGGTGAGTTCCTGAGATGTTCCGGGAAGGCAGGAGGGAGGGAGGGAGGGCAGCTGGCTGAGTCGCTGGCCCTGGACAGGCTGTGTCTCTAAAACGAAACACTGAGCCGTCTCTGTACTTGGGGTCCCAGAGCTGGGGGTTTCTGAGCACCCAGGACCAGGAGAGGCTCCCAGAGTCACGGCACAGGGCTTACGGTTCGCGTCATCGCTTTCTGTGCGGCTGGCCGGTCCTGTTTCTGTTTTTCGCATCTGCAGGGTCCTGTCCCGGGGCAGCCCCCGCAGGAGCAAGAAGCTCACGCGCCCGGCAGCTTCTCCTGGCGGCTGAGACCGCTGGCGAGCACAGACGCGGCGCATGTGGCGTTTAGACGAGCATCTGGCCATTTCTCGTGGTTTTCCTGTGGGCGAGAGGCCGGGAGTGTGGGGGTTACGCGGGGCTTCAGGGCGCACGAGCGGGCCCCGGGTGGCAGGATTCAGCCACGTGACTCTGGGTCTTCACTGGCCTTTGCTCACACAGCGCCCTCTGTGCAGGGGGGAAATGACCCGCCGCACTGTGGCTCCGAGGTGCTGTAGGACCGGGGGTGGCTGCAAAGCAAACCCCCACACGGACCGGCCTCAAAAATCCGTGGGGCCATTCTTGGGTTTCTGGTACAGTCAACCTGGACAGTTCAGTCTCTGTGTGACAATGTTTGTGGATGTGTCTTAATGTTTTTCTCCAGAGGAATGTCTCAAGAACAACACCCTCGCATTTGCAGGGTTCTGTGCAATTGTCTATGTGGTTCATTCAGCAGGTGCGTGCTGGGCGCCCACTGGGGACAGGAGGACTCCTGATTCCGTCCCCAGCTGCCTTCCCACCGCCCGTCTGGGCCCAGGCCTCACCAGCGCTCCCTTAGACAGCACCAGGCTCCGGGGTTCCTCACTCTTCTCCAATGGCTTCTAGAAAGACCTTTCTCAGTCTCAGCTCTGATCAAGCCACGCCCCCCCGACAGCCATTGCTGGTCTTCATCCAAAGCCCTCTGCCCGCGTGAAGGTCACGTGCGCCTGTTCCCAGCCTCGCCCTTGAGTGCCTCCCATGTTGCCGCCAGCACTGCCTCCAGACACACGTCCCTGAGTCCAGACACACCTGGAGCTTTCCAGACGCCAGGCTTCTGCTCACAGGTGGCCTGCACTCTGAATGTTCTCTGTGCCGTGTCACCTTGGTTCATTCCTACTGTCGGCCGGGGCGGCTGCTGCAAAACACCCTTTACTGGGGGATTACACGACAGACATTATTTGTCACGGCTCTGCAAGCTGCAAGTCTGAGGTCAGTGCGCACCGTGGTTGGCCGGGCTCTGGTGACAGCCCTCTTCCTGGTCTGTAGACGGCTGCCTTCTCCCTGAGTCCTCACATGGGTGGGAAGGGGGGCAGAGGGAGAGACAGACACACAGACACACAGAGAACGAGAGAGAGAGAGTGAGGAGAGAGAACACTCTGGTCTCTTTCTTATAAGGGCTGTCCCATCACGGGGCCCTACCCTACGACCTCCCCTGAACCGAGTCACCTCCCAAAGGTCCCCGTCCTAGTGGCACACTGGGGAGCACCTGGGACCCTGCGTTTCCTTCTATTTCTCTGTCTCCCTGGCAGAGCGTCAGCTGGTATCTACCTCTTGTGATTTTACGAGGTCTGACAATGAAGTTCACAAACTTGCTGGGGCGATGTTGCTAACCTTTTTTGATAACAGAGGGGTTATTCATTATGAATTTGTACCAACTGGACAACAGTTAACCAAGTTTACTATTTTGGAAGTGCTGAGAAGGCTTCATGAAAAAGGTAGACAACCTGAGCTTTTCGCCAACAATTCATGGCTCTTGCATCACGGCAATGCACCAGTTCACACAGCACTGTCTGTGAGGGAGTTTTTAGCCAGTAAACAAATAACTGTATTGGAACACCCTCCCTACTCACCTGATCTGTCCCTCGATGACTTCTTTCTTTACCCGAAGATAAAGGAAATATTGAAAGGAAGGCATTTGGATGAAATTCAGGCATCAAGGATAATACAACGACAGCTCTGATGGCCACTCCACAAAAAGTTCCAAAATTGCTTTGAAGGTTGGACTAGGCACTGACGTCGGTGCATAGCTTCCCAACGGGAGGACTTCGAAGGTGACTGTAGTGATATTCAACAATGAGGTGTGTAGCACTTTTCCTAGGACAAGTTAGCAAACTTAATTATCAGACACGGTGTGTCCCTCCCCACGTCTGTCTGTCTCTCAGTCTGTTGTCCTGTATCTCTGCCCCACGTCGCACACCTAACTCACCCTCACGGAAGGGAACAGGGGAGGGAGGTTCTGGGGTTCCAGGAGGATGTCCTCAGCCTGTAGAACAAATAAGCAGAAGCATCCCATTGGGCATTCATGCTTCAACGTATGAGTTTGGGGGACACAAGCATTCAGCCATGACATCCACAGGCTTCCCACAAATATCAGCTTCTGGTAAAGCCTCCTGGGGTCTAAAGCTCCCTCCCGGGATTGACACGATGGCAGCTGCAGGCCTGGGGCACTTGTTCACTTTGTGGGGTCAGCCTGCGTGCTCCCTGCAGGGCCAGCCCGGCACTCCTCCAATACGTCCCTGGCCCCAGGGACGGGGTTGGGGGGGACAGTCCCTGGGCGGATTCAAGTCAGTGACTCTCCTCATCTCTCCTGTATTCTCTGACACAGAATCCTTTTCAGAAAGAAGGGAGATGTGATGTGATCGTCCATCACCCAGAAGCCTTCAGAGACTCACCGTGGGTGCGAGTACCTGCCCCCCTCCCCCAACACTGAGACTCCAGGTGACTGACACCCAGTCCTACCTGTGGTGAGCCGCTCCAGGGGACAGGGGACTTGGCTGGAGACCAAGGCGTCCCATCGCAAGACTCATGAACAATTACTGGGACACAGACAATCAAACCTGAAAATCGCAGGAAGTTATCACAGGTGAGGAGAGACACTTGCAGGCTGGGTTCTGAAGAAAACAGTCGATGGATGGACGGGAGGGGACTCCTGCTGACAGTGAGGGAAGGGGCGGCCTGGCAGGTGTGGCTGGGAGGCGAGGGACGGGGCACGGCCTGCGTAAGGGGCGTTGGCCATGAGCTTTGTAGGACGTGGGTGAGAGCTGCAGGGAGCCTCTGTGGGGACACTCAGGCCTGGGCCAGGAAGCCAGGAGCAGAGTGCCCCCCACCCCTGAGAGCGGGCAGCAGGCCCAGCGATGGCCGGCAAAGCACAGGGGCTAAGGGCTGCTTGCCTGTGAGCCCACAGGGGAGGAAACAGGCCGAGACCAAGAAGGAAGCCTCCCAGGAAACCAGGAGTCGGTCACATGGACAAAGGCCCAGGGGCAGGAGAGCCGAGACCAGGAGTCTGGGGGGACCAGCTGCTGAGGGAATGGGAAGAGCTTCCCTGGGAGGCTGTGGAAGAGGAGGGCCCCGCAGCTGGGGGTCCCTACAGTAGTGGGGTGCAGGGAGGGGCGGCAGGATCAGGCGTCTATGTGAGAGGGCCAGCCAGAAGGGCGGGAGCAGGGAGCGGAGGAGATGGCAGCGTTCAGGGGTGTGTAGGTCAAATCGGCCAGGAAGAGAGTGGGGTGTGTGCTTCCTGGGCTCGCCTGGGCCCCTGGAGGTGGCAGCGCCATCCTGAGGGGGCTGGGAAGAGGGCTAGGCACACGCCTCCCCACGCCCACCTTGAGCCCTAGCACATTCCAGCTGGGGATCCCACACTGGCTCAGAGAAAGGACCAGCGACCCAGAGATGGCCAGCTGCACCGGTTCACTCTCCCCAGGGGCGGTGGCCTTGTGGAGGGCTGGGCGCCATCTGGCCAGGGCGGGCAGAACCCAGCTCTCCGGTTACAGGATGTGCGAGCTCAGAAGGCCCAGCCCCCACTGGGGGGGGACACCAGGGTGACCCTGCTCCTTCTCATGGGCTGATGGGGGGATTACGTGAGGGGGTCCCCGCAGGGGGAGCAGCTTGGTGGTCCACAGTCGACACTGAATACACATCCGCGATAACCAGCAGCTACGGCCACCGCCCCCTTGCCACCCTCATCCCTGTGCCCAGCCCCCAAAGCCCTAGCTGTCCTGAAGTCACCGCCTAGCCCACGCAAGTCTGCAGGGAGAGTGGACACGGCCACCTGCCTCTGCTTCGGTGGCCCCGTCACTCAGATTGCCCTCAATGGCCAATGACACAATTACAAGGGGAAGGGAGCCTTTCTTCAAAACGATGGCAGAGCCCTCAGACCCACGAGTCACCCCATTGTCGTCTGTGTGCCTGGGTCACGTGGCCATTCTTCCCTGGGGAGTTTCCATTTCCCAGGACGATGGCTCCCCGGCAGGCTCTCATGAATTATAATGGAAGACAGAACACTCACCAGCACGGCTCCCGAATCCCAGAGAAGCGGGCGGCTGGGGGACTTGAATGATTCCGGAGCTTGGAATGTGTAATGTGCTCAGGGGAACACGGACGCAGTGACCTATCAAGCCTGAGACTGGGGTTCCTAGGCTTACGCGAGCAGGTGCCTTCCCATCCTGGATTCCAACAGAGGCAGGCGGTGCCTGAATCGGGGTGTGGGCACAGGTGTGGGGGAGGCTCTGCCCTCACCCTCCAGTCACCCCTGTCTGGGAAAAGGGCGCTCCCTAGGTGTGGAAGGTAGAACCTGCAGGTGGCGACAAGGGTGTCCCTCGGAAAGGAGGCTGAAGGGACCTGGGCTAAGGAGCTCGGTGGAGAGAACGGAGGGGCCTGGGGGGCTCCCTGCTGGACCCCGGAAGCAGAGGCCCCCCCAACCTCAAGCCTCGCCCACTGTAAACTCTTCTGCGCATTCTTACTGAGTCCCCTCCCCCGCTGTGCTTAAGGTCTCCTGCTGGCCCCATGGGGCACCCTGGGGTGTGCACAGCTAGGGTCACTGACTGACTTGATAGGCTCCCCCAGGCGGCTGCACGGAGTAGGTGACAGCACCTGTCATGCCTCCTTTCGGTAAGTCATATAGATGGAATTTCTATTTTGCTGGGTGACAATGCACACGTCTTGAGGCTTACATGTGCACACCCATGATTACGAGGGAGAATGAGCGTGTTTACAGAAACACACTCACTCACTCACTCACACATTTACTTCTCCAGGTGGAGCGCGATTTCCCCACCCACTTCCTAGTATCTGGGTTGCTGGGCCTCAAACTGGAGGACAAACAGACCAGCAGGATGCACGCTGGGCTGTGTGGCTCCCGGTGACCCCATCTTAGTTCAATAGCCAGACGTGAGGGTCCTTCGATTCAGCGTCTCCTGGAAGCCACTTCCCTTGATTGCAACCTTCCTGCTTCCTCAGAAACAGGAAAAGAGAAAAAACCCTGTAAAAAGATAATATAAACGGAGCCACCTTAAAATGGAGCCTGGGACGCTCTCCCTGTCCTTAGAACCACTGTGCACCGTCTTATGCCTCAGATCTTTGGAAAGTTAAAACAGCAGAATGACTTTTGACTGGGCCCAAAGCAACTTTGTGTCCCAAAGAGCCGCTTGCAAGGATAACAAGAAAACAGTTATGGTGACTCCTGGATGGGTGGCTACCGGACTGCAAATCAAAATCATTGGATAGAGACACAGAGGTAAACGTGAGCCACCCAAAGGCACAGAGCTATCTCCGCCATACCCAGCGTTCATGGCCTCCAAGTATAAAATGGTGCTGTGCACACAGCAGGAACTCAAGAAAGGTCGGTCAGATGGCTGGTGGGCCTCAGGGAGACTTGAGAAAGCGACCACAGAAGGAGCGTGTGTCTGTGCTTGGAAGGCAGGAGGGAAAGCCGTGGGCATCACGCCAGGCAGCACGAGTGTCGGAGTGGGCTGAGCTGGATGCGCTTTGAGATGGGGCTGAGCTGGCCTGACAGGAGGGCATGGCCGGAGGAGACGGGGCCTCCTTGGCTGAGGGGACCTGCGTCTGAGCCCCGTCCCACGGCCAGCTCTCAGGGATGCGCTTGGCTGGAATGCCCTTGACATGTGGAAGTCCCTGGGCCCTCCACATCATCGCCTGGCATTCTCCTTGTCATCGAGTGATTTAGAGAGCTCTGGGGTCACTGAGCCTTGTGGAATTTCTGAAGAAAAAGAGGGCATTTGCAAATGAGGGCACTACCCCTATCACCAAAGAGAAGACGGAGGGACAAAGAGGTTAATTAATTTTCTCTGAGGTCTCACCGAGAGTCAACTCATAACTGGATAAGAAAATTTAATTCTAATGACTTTACAAATGATACACTCCAAGCGTATCTGCCCGCCTGTCCCCTTGTCGCCGAGGCCCACCCGCCATACTCGCTGGCCAGTCCTGTGTCCACTCCTTTCCAACAGGTCCCCCACTTGACGGTCTGGGTAAATACCAGTCCATTTGATCCTGAGAGCATCCCCACGTGAGAAGCATTTTTACACGTGCATTTTGCAAACGGCTGACATGGATGGAGATTTTCCGCACGCAGGGCTCTGAGGTGGTCGTAAGTGGGTGTGGCCATCATCACCCCGACACGTCCCTAGGGGAGGTGGCGCGCGGCGTGTGGGGCAGCGCCCAAGCTGGGTGCCTCTGATGTGGGCCTGTGGCTGGGCTCCGGACGCCTGGCGGGAGCAGCTGAGCTGTGAGCAGAGGTGTGGCCGGGACGAGAGATGGTGCCGGGGGTGGGAGTGACAGGCAGTGGAAAGGGTCCAGACACACCTGGGAGGCCAACTCCTGAATGTGCACCTTTCGCTCCTCACAGTTGAGGTTCTTCGAGGGAGCCGCCATTTCACTCCCAGTGCCACTAGAAGCCACCACCTCCCCTTGGCCTGGCCAGCTGATGCTTGTCACAGCTTCCTGGAGGCTCTCGTCTGAGGGCACCCCCAGAGGGCTGGCTGGAGCCCCTTTCCCAGCACCCCAAAACTGGATTCTCCTTTTCACATAGTGACCCACCGTGCTGTGACTTAGCCGCCATCTCTGATGCTTGGCGGGCCGGGGGTGGGGGGGCTTCCTCCAGCTTGTCCCCAGGTGCTGCCAATGGCGCCAGGTTCCTGGGAAGCATTGCCCTCAGGGAGTGTCTGCTGAGCGGGGCAGCGTCTGAACAAGTGAGTGAATGACTGCGTCCCTGATCTGGGGCTCAGGGCGACATACAGTAGGGCTTAGTGCACACTCGCTCAGGGCGAGGATGGACGCCCCGCTGTGGGGCTGCAGGCACTCCGCTCGCTTCCTCAGGAAAGGAAGCGTTTTACAAAGGATGAGGGGAGCTCTCTTGAACGTCGGTGTTGGGCTGAATGATGGCCTCAAACATACCGGGTCCCGATGCCCAGAACCCACAGATGCTGGTCCATGTGGCCAAAGGGACTTTGCAGATGTGACTAAATGAGGCCCTGGAGATGGGGAGGTGGTCCCGGAGGACCCAGCGGGGCCCTAAGTGCAGTGGGTCCTTTTTAGAGAGACACAGAGGAGACTTGGTGACGGAGGAGGAGAAGGCCGCACATGACAACGTGAGCCCCATGGTGCCTTGCTGGCCTGGAGACGGAGGAGGCCAGGGGCCGAGGGACACAGGCTTAGAAGCTGGAAAAGGCCAGGAAGCAGATGGTTACCTACAGCGCCCAGGAGAGCCACGGCCTGAGACACCCTGGGGGTGGAGCTCAGACCTCACACCCTCACACGGGGGGTGAGTGAGTGTGTGGCGTGAAGCCACCCAGCCCGTGGTGATGTCACAGAAGCTGAGGAGTTCTTATCTGACCGCTAACCGCCCTTGGCCCATGAGTGCTGTGATGGGGCCGAGGCTGGGGGCTCCCGCTGTTCTTGGGGACCCAACTTTCCCAGCACAGGGAGAACTGACAAAGGCACAATTGCATCGTCCAGGCTCCGCGAGGCCACCTGGGGCTGTTGCACCAGCCAGGTGGGGCCTCCCACCCTCCCAAGGCCCCCTTGTTCTCCCGCCACCCACGGGCCAAGTTCTCAGCCCCCACCATGAAGAACTCCAAGGGCCAAGCTGTTTTCTCCCAGCTCAAAGCCCAGAGATGGGCGAACTGGCCCCTGCCCCCAAGCTGCATGGTCCTGGCAGGTGCCAGGTGCTCCCAGCATCACTCCCAACAGCGAGAGCTGTGGATTCCTTCAAGAATGACGTCGTGGAGTGCTCATTTCCATGTCTCAGGAACCCTCTCCTTGGTGCCATCACGTTTTCTATTCACCAGATTATTTTCAGTCTGTGTCATCACAAACGCATAGACTCGTGCCAAAATGTGCCCAGGTGTTCACGTCTTTAGAACATGTCCTATGAGAAAATGGGCCACACAGGGCAACTTTCACACGTGTTTAGCTTCATACTGTGTCTATGTTTCCTACCCTCAGAAGGAAAGGCCTTGGAAACCCACGAGCACCCTCACATCCATCGAAAGTCATGTGACTGTGGGTGTGATGTTTGACGATCGGTCCACGCGTCTTTGCAGGCCGCCCCCACCTGGGTGCTCCCCCAGCTCCCCTAAAGGTGGGTGGAGGCTGTCGGAAGGGAGGCCGTCTCTCCAAGGAGAGGAATAGGGTGACCAACATCACACACAGCCGTCCCCTAGAATCAAACGTTGGAATGTCTGTTTTCCTCTTCTGGGTTCCTTCCCTCTCCTTTTTAGCTGCCAACTCGATCCGTCCACTAACAAAAACGCAGCAGATGGTACATAAAATACGAGGCCACTTCCAAAACTACAGACACGCCAACTCTGGGAGGCAAATAAAGTCTGATTAATCATCTGGAACAGAAGCCTCAACCTCCAGCTCACTGAAAATGTGACTGTTTCTGTCCGTGTTGGAGTATTTTCTGGAATCGCAGGAAAGTGGCCATTCAGGACATGACAGCTTCTGGCCGGGCAGAGACGGGGAGCCGTTACCTCCGCTGGCACCTCTCTCTAGGACTGCCCATTACGTTGTTCTGATTTCCTTCTCATTCTTCTTCCGCTAACCAGACAGCGCTCAGCGTCCCCATTTCTTGTAAAGAGAACATGCAAATGCCTACAGCTCTGTATTTGTCATCTGTATTAGTTTTCTCTGTCTGCTGTAACAAAGGACCGCAAGCGTGGAGGCGTAAAGCAACAGAAACCTTAAAACAACAGAAACCTTTCTCTCACAGTCCTGGAGGCAAGATGCCCAAAATCGAGGTGTGGGCCGGCCACGTTCTCCGCAGGCTCCAGGGGAGGGTCCTTCCTGCCTCTCCCCTCCTGGCGTCTCCCTGGCTTGTGGCTGCGTCCCTTTGATCTCGGCCTGTGTCTTCACGTGGCCCCCTCCCCGCGTGCCTAATCGCTCTTTTGTCTCCTTAT
Organism: Hipposideros armiger; assembly: GCF_001890085.2. Lineage (NCBI taxonomy): Eukaryota > Metazoa > Chordata > Mammalia > Chiroptera > Hipposideridae > Hipposideros > Hipposideros armiger. The sequence goes on from NW_017731514.1 coordinate 2,900,460, forward strand.
GACACTGTCATGGAATCTAGGGCTCACTCTATCACAAGATGCTCTCATTTCGAGATCCTGAACTTATTATATCTGCAAAGAGCCTTTTCCCAAATGTTCGGGGGTTAGGAAATGGAGCTATCTTTTGAGGGGTCCCCATGCAGCACGTCACACGCTCCAGTGTGATCTTGCTGGTGGTGGCCCCGACACACTCACTCTGGGGCAAGGTCCCCACTGTGTTAAAAAGTGAATGTGCTTTGCCTGCAGATGCACGGAGCTGGTGGGCTGCTCCCCAGGCCCGGGCGTCATCCAGCTCCTGACAAGCACCACTATGGTCAGGCAGCTCAGGTGGCTGCAACAAGGTGGCGGCTTCAACCACAGACATTTATTGTCTCACAGCTGGAGGCTGGAAGCCCAAGATCAAGGTGCCGGCAGGGCAGCTCAGTTCCCAGGGCTCCTCTCTCGGCTCGTCACCGGCCGCCATCTTGCTGTCCTCACGTGACCAGGTCCCTGTGCGCACAGAGAGAGCGCGGACTCTCTGCTGTCTCTCTTATAAGGATCGGATCCCCTCGGCTCAGGGCTCCACCCTATGACCTCTTTAACCTTGATTACTTATTTAAGGCCTCATCTCCAAACAGTCACACTGGGGGTTAGGGCCTAAGCATAGGAATTTGGGGGGACAAAATTCAGTTCATAATGAAGTCCCGCATACTATTGGGTTGTCGGAAAAGTCATGACGCATTTTGGCAACAGAAAAACAGAAAAAATACGTCATGACTTTTCCGACAACCCACCACATGGGACAATGTTATACTTAAAATGCTCATTGTTTAACTGACATTCAAATTTAATCAGATGTCCTGTGTTTTGTCTGGCAAACTTAGCTTAAACCCAACCTCTCAGCAAGCATGTGGACATCTGTCCCCAGGTGCTGCACGGCTCTCTGGGAACAAAGCCCTTTGAATACCCACTGGCCCAGCTCTGTCTGGCCTGCAGGGCGTGCCCAGGCCTGGCGGCAGGTGTCTCGGCGCAGGCCCCTGTGAAAGTCCCTGCTCCCCTGTGTGTCTCATGGTTTGGTCTGCATTTCCATCTCTTTTGAGAAAACACACCTTCGAGGGTCTGATGAGAATGGTGGGTCCCATGAACATATCTTGTGACGTAAGCAGCTGCTCTGCCATTTCAGGTGACAGAACGGCCGCCTGCCCTGCAGGGACCCCGACCCCAGGGTAAGACTGACAGCCCTCCGTGCCTGACAGATTGACGCCAGGGTGGGTCATTTCAACCATCCTTCCCCTATCGTCCAGAATTATTTTTAATCGTAATCACATTATAATCTTGACGCGTTCATTAGTTCTGAAACAATTAACAATTTTAGAAGAATAAATTTCCATTTCAATGATACCCGAGCTCAATGAAATAGTTCACATGTGAAATAAAATTCACACGCACCAAACGGAACTATCACCCCATGCTGTTTGCAGCCTCGCTCCCTGTGTGATGTTCTAAAGGCCTCTGCAGATCTCAGGTCGGTCACACGGAGCGGCAGAACTGAGGGGCCTCCCTCCTGGGTGTCCTCTGTCCCCTCACTGTGCTGTTGCTACTTATTTCGGGTGTGCTGCGGACGTCAGCGGGCACGGGGTCGTGGGAGTTGGGGCACAGCCTGTGGTCTGAGGGAGCACACTGTTGTCAACTACGGCTCGAAAGGGACCATGTGGATGAGGCCACTTGTCCCGAGGCCAACTCTACACCTGGAATTTTTAAAAATCAAAGTTCACGTAGAATATAGGACTATATTAAAGGTTAATTAATGAAAATAAGCAAATTTGAAGTTTATGTGTGTGTGTGTGTGCATATACACGTGTGTGTGTGCACGTGTAATCAAGACTCAACAGTAAACAGAGCAGTCATTGAGGATCTAGACCAACGAAAGGTATTTTTGGGGAGTGAAGGGTACTTTGTCACTGATAGTGTTCAGAATCGCCAGTGAAAAGGGACACTAAACAGACCCCTGGCCCTTCCTTGGTTTTATTCCTGCAGACAATGCTCCCGTGCCCTCCAGCCCCCACCGCCCCACCCTGGGGTAGTGCTCCTTTATTGCCTGTCCCTGGGCAAAAACTGGATGTTTCGGGCCTTGGCAGGGAGGGTCAAAGGTATTTGTGGTCATGGCATTTGGCATCCTGACGTGTAAAACATGATCCAAAAGCTCTACCTCTTACAATAGACAGAGGACCATATCCCGCCTCACAGAATCAACATGCTCCCGTGTTCCCAGTCCAGCCACCGGATATTTGACTTCAATTATCGCCTAACCCAACACCCTACACTTTGGGGAAAGTGTTATTATTCCCCTTGACAGGTGAAGAAACTGAGGCGTAGTGGAGGTGTTTCTAAAGCCATGTGGAGCCTGCTTGGTGTCCAGGCCAGCTGCCTCTAGGTCCAGCTCTGTGCACTCCAGGGTCCCCTCCTGGAGCCCGCAGCTGTGTGCTTGCCCCAGGCAATTACCAATTTCTCTGCAGAGTTACCACCTTCTTTGGGCTCTAATGAGGAGGGGAGGACACCCAGGGCTGACTCTCGGGGCTGACAGTGCCTGCTGCTCTCCCCAATTACCCTGACTCTGGCATGGGGTCGGCAGTGTCCCTGATGCAGTAGGGGTGGGGTGGTCAGCCGAGAGCCGGGGGGCAGCGGAGGGCACCGCTGGGGTATCCGTCTTGCCTAATCAGATCACCCTGGCAGCCCAGGTTTGTCAGAGGTGTCTGGCCGTATCCCCGGACAGATTGGTGACAATGCGCTGCCCTGTTCCCAGGACGCCAGCCTGGAGCTGGGATGAATGGAAAAGAGCTGAGGCCAGATTCTGAAGGCTGAGGAGTCTGTCCTGGGTTCTGTGGCACCAGGGACCCCTGCCACTGCCAGGTGACACAGGCCAGGCTTTCCTAGCAATTCCAGCATCAAAAGGCACTTGGGTCTCATGCGGTGACTGGGGCAGGGCGACCCCGGGGGCTGGTCTAAGGGCAGCCGGCCGGCCAGCCTCACATGCAGGCAGGGGCAGGTCCTCACATGGACACTCACCCCTGCAGCATTGCCAGCCTGGGACGGCCTGGCTCAGCTTGAGGGTGAGCGGGAATGTGCTCTGCCCAAGGAGAGCCCTCCCTCTGGACTCAGCAGCCAACCCCTCCCTCTGTGAGATACATGAGTGGCCTGGATGTCCCCCCATCTGGAAACTGGTCTCAGGAGAAGCACGCGGCCTGAACAGGCATCACACTAGGAGGGGCAGCATGCACCGAGTTGGAGGAAAGACCTGCCACCCGGACCCTCAAGCGGAGTTAAAACGTGCAGCCAACACGCACCCACCGTTCCCGGTGGGGACGCTGCACGCTGATGGGGCTGAGCCAGCATCTACACTGCGCTTTCCTCTTCCTCATCATTGGCAGGGGGTTTTTAAATGTCTGCCACCCAGAGGATGTGTCACAGCCCCGCCCTCCGGATGCTCTGGCCGCGCCTATTAGGAGAGGACCCCACGTTCTCCCACCTGGGCTGCCCGGTGAACGCACAGCACCCAGTTAACATGGATTTCAGGTGAACGTGACCAAACGTTAGTATAATTCGACTAGAGCCATGCAGGGCACCCTGCATTGTCATTTGCTGAGTCAGAGGCCCTGTTGCCTCCTCCTTGCTGTGGGGGCCCTGAAGAGGGAAGGGTCACAGGTGTGTCAGTGTGAAGGGGGACAGTCGTGAGGCCTTGAGAAAAGGAAGGGCATCTGAGCAGAGACTGGAGACACTGGTCGGGGTGGACGTCTGTGTTCACACCGGGTCATGGCGGCTGGAGGGGGAAATATAACCAACTTTCACAATCCTGTGTCTTCATCCTGGACAACCTGAGCCTGAATTTGACTCTTTTCGTGAATCAATGAGCTGCTGTGGGGCGGGAAACTGAGGCTGCCTGAAGCTCTGGACTCCTCTGCCAGCCGGGGACGGGGAGGGGGGCTGGGCAGTAGAGGGTCTGCTGTGGAGCCGAGACGGTGACCTTTCTGCTGAGTGTACAAACCAGACCCAGAGTTACATGTCAGGACAAGTCACCTGAAACCAGCGCGCGCCCTGCACACCACCATCTCCTGCCCAGCTAGCTGCTCCAGCAGATAACTTACTGACAGCCGCACGTCTCCACCACGCAACGCGCTTTCTCACGGGGTAGCTAGTTCCCTGTTCCTTAAAGCGCTCAAGAAGGGGCAGCATGAACTAGCAGAAACAATACAGACCACTAGGGTCTCCTCCAGCTTCTAGATTTAGTCATTCACTCATCCATCCACTCACCCATGCATCTACTCATCCACCTATCCATCCATCCACCTATCCATCCATCCACCTATCCATCCATCCACCCACCCATCACCTACTTATCCTCCCACCCACTCATCCTTGTATTCACCACAGCCATCTATTGATCCCAACACCCAAGATTTACTTAGAATTCTTTGTATTTTTCCAGTGTATCTGGGAATGTAAATGAATCTCGATTCCTGCCTTAGAAAAGCCATCTAGTGGAAGGTGGGGAAATAGATAAATAAACAGATACAAGCAAGGCTCTCCATTTTGTAAACTTCATGAACGCAAGGACCAGGCCTGGATTCTTTCTCAGAGTTAGTTGTGAATGAATGAATGAATGAATGAATGAATGAATGAGTGAATGAATGAAACAAGAGTGTCATGACACAGTACAAGGAGCACAGGCTTTGGTCCTGACCAGCCTGGGTTCGAAACCCAGCTTTACGGGGCCCTGTGCAAACCCCGATCCTGCCCCTGAACCTCAGTGTCTTCACCTATAAAACGCACATTTTCAGTATAGTTTTAAGCATCAGAATGACATGTGTGAAGTGGCATCATTGCCACTCAGAATTGGTGGTGGTGGAACGACGGTGACAATCATCAGAACACTCGAGGCTGCAGAACCTCAGGGAACTTGCAGAATGGGGACCGAGCAAGGACCTGTGTGGAGGACGAGTCGGTTCTGGGCAGGAACCACCTGGAGGTGAAGCTGGTCTCACGGTCGTGTCTGGAGCCGAGCACTTGGAACTGAGGGACAAGACAGGGGGCGAGTAGGTTGGGAACAGATCATGGAAGGAAAGGAAGTCGCTTAAGCAAGAGCTGGGAGCAAAACCCGTGTTTCCATTCTGTTTCTGTGCTTGTGCCAAAGCACGAGGGCTGGCCTGAGTCCGAGGGTCAAGTACGGGACAGACAGTCAGAAGGCCCCTCAGCTTGACGTCACAGGCTTTCTCCACAGCGCAGGCGGTCGAGCCGGATCATGTCCTGAGCCAACCCTAGCCACCCCTGTGGAGCCCAGAGTACAGGATCTCAAGTAGAATAAGACTCGGTGGGAAAGGGGGCCAAGATTGATTAGTGATGTCTGCCACGGGCAGAGGTGGGCACGGCCACCATGCACACGCTCTGTTCTGCCCCAAAACGGGACGATGTGAGTGTTCCTAGAGGACGTGCCCCACCCAGTCAGATCCTCACTGACTGATCTCACGTGGGCCAAAGCAAAATAAAATAATGCACCCAGGGACGCCTCCGCTGTGCTTTCTTACCAGGGTGCCGGCTTCCACACAGCCGACGTGACTGGATGACTGACTTAATGCTGAGAAAGCTGCTGAAGACAGTGGGGGCGGACACTGTCGGGGAACATTTCACGGAAGCCCAGAAACGGCGGGTGACCCTCCCCAGCTCGCAGCGGACGTCGAGGCCCAGCTGGCAGCAGGCTCGGGCTGTCAGCCTCTGTGCCTTCATGGTCGCACCACGCCGGACGCCCTCGGCCACCGTGACCCTCTGTGTCGGGCCCGATTCCCACAGACTCGTCCTTTTAGATGGCGTGTCCCGGCGTCACAATGCCTTCACGTTGAGCTTTGGGGGCTTTTCCTTTTCCAACCAGAAGCTGATTCAATGGGTTAGCTTTTCCCAGGCAGCCACTTTTCATCTCATGTTTAAGTTATGTCTTCCCATCTCCACATTTCATCGCAGCGCCTGCTAACCGAGCCTGTCTAATCGCCTATTTCCGCAGCCAGACTGAGTCCTTCAGAGGCCAGGGCTCTGTTTAATCTGCCTCCGGATTCCTACACCCAACACGGCGCCTGCTTCATGGGTGGCGGCTTCACACAGAGCTTCTGCCGCTGACAAATCCTACACAATAAAAATATTCCTGATGCACAGAGGAAGACTCTTGTTCCCAGCGTGGTTCGTCTGTTCCTTTACTCCTCTGCAAGAAACTGAGCTCTCTGCATAAGCACCATGGAGGAAGCATAACTCCCAAAGTAGGAAGACGTGTCCCTCACCACTGCGGGAGGGGGCGTGTGACCGGCCCCGAGGGACGGCAGGTGGAGCACATGGCCCTGACCACGTGCCTCCTGTGTGAACACCTCTGCCCCCTGCATGGTCGGGGCTGGACCCTGCTGCCTGGACTTCCACCCCCAGCAGAGAAGGAGGCTAAGCCGAGGGCTCCCTGCCTTGAGAGCAGGGGTTAAAAGCTTGTCATCTTAATATGCTGGAGAAACAGATTATAGCTATTAGCTAACGGTAAAAAAAAGACGTGCCTAGCCCAGGAGCGTTAACGTGGACGCCTGCGGCATTCAAGGTGCTTTTACGGAGATGACCTCATTGTTCTAACATTCCCACGGGATAGGACAGGACGGAGAGAAGGGTCTCTCACTGGGTGCAGCTGGGGACAGCTCAGGGGTCAGCTGACACTCCCAGGTCGTGCAGCCCATCATTATGCCGGCATGTTCAGGGTCCCAGCACCCCACATTACGTGGCTTCTTCCTGTGGTGTCTTGGAGGCAGCCAGGTGAGGGGGCTTTCAGGGTCGGCTGGTCCCCTCTGCCCCGCCAAGTCCTGTCCTGCGGGTGGAAGATGACATTCCCCTGTCCATGTCCAAAGGGGGGCTCTGTTCGGGGCTCACAGTTGCTAAATTTGTCCGGGGATGCTAAGGCTACGCGCCCTTTGCAAAGAACTTGCCCCTGAGACACACACACAGGAAACTGGGGACGACAACTGAGACCTGAACGTTAGATGCACCAATGCTCGTGTGTGTGTGTGTGTGTGTGTGTGTGTGTGTGTGTGTTTGCGCGCGCGCACGCTTCCTGCTCCCACGCCAGCCAAGCAAGTCAGGTGTGTGTTTCCTGCAGCTGCTGTGACAAAATGTCACACACTAGGGTGCTTCAAACACTATAAATTTATGTTTTCACAGCTCTGGAGGCTGAAAGTCCAACATCAAGGTGTTGGCAGGGCAGCACCCCCTCTAAGGTGCTGGGGTGCTCCTGGGGGCCCCAGGGCTCCTTGGCTGTGGCTGCATCACTGTGCCCTGACGCCTTTCTCCTCTGTGACTGCTTGTGGAAGTTTCTTTCTGTGTGCACCTCTCGTCTCTCCCGAGGACCAGTCATTGGAGTCCACCCTCCGCCAGAGTGACCTCGTCTTCACATGGTCACACCCGCAAAGACCCTATTTCCAAGTATGGTCCCATTCACAGGTACTGGGGGTTAGAACTCCATCATGTTTTTTGGGGGGACACAATTCACCCCATAACACAGAGGATGGGAGCAGAGGTGAAGAAAATCAGTCTCTAATAATGAGCCAATAATGACAGCTGGCCCTGGAAAGATCCCAGGCTTTGTGCCTGCGCTGACCCAGCAAGGCGGGGCTGCCGGGAAGAGTCTCTCCTTCTTATTAAGGTCGCTAAGACCTTCTCTCTTCCGACATTCACCGATGATGAAAAATGCATTTAATTCTACCACGGCGGTGCGTTCATTTGCACCTTGCCTGAGATGGCCGGTGGAAATTAATGTGCAGCTAGGCATCTGACAATTTATCAATAAAAGCCCTGGTCTCTATACCTTTGAACTCCCGGAAGAAAATTAACCATTGTCACGAGGGCAGTGTGCCCCCACTTCCAGAGGCAGCGAGGTAATCAAGCTCTATCGATCCCCTTACTGTACAGCTTTAATTAGCAGGCCCCCAGTCTGCGGGGCCCCACAGGAAATCGCTGGACCCGTGTGCCTGCTTTTTAATTTCTAGAAACGACCTGATGATTATGAGCATGCCCACTTTACATATTTACACCAATTGCTTTTTCATTTAGTCCACTTTCCATTATGAAACACGTGGAAAGGCGTCCCAGATCCAGCTTCACTGGGTTCAAGCTGTGTCGCCGGGCGTCAAGTAATGTTAAAAGCACGTTCTCTTTCAGCTGAGTTATTATTTGGCCCTCAACCAAATGGATCTCAATTACTCTAAGGGAATGCATCAAGTAAACACATGTGGGGGGAACACAAAATGAACCAGCCTCACCGTGTTGACTCGCTGCGCTGAAATACATGGTGGGGATGAGCAGTGGAACTGGATACAAACATCTTTCCCACATTGTATCCTACAGCACAGAACAAACCGCTTCACAGCTGGAACTGGACACAACGGAACGAGTGTCTGCCATAGGCCGGGCATTCTGCTTGGCGGGGCTGGACACGGATTACCCCTGGCCGCACACCACCTTCAAAGACACGTCTTAGCATCCGTGTGTCGGAGACGCAAGAACAGGTTCAGAGCTCAGAGCAGCAGGAGGCAGCAGAGCTGGGAACCCAGGTCCAAGTCAACACCCATGTGCCTCCGGGACCCCTCAAATTGCCCACCGCCCCCAGGTCCTGGCAGGTCAAGCTGCTCACCAGTGGTTGTTGACAGACACCCAAGTTTCACAAGTCGGCTTCACTGACATACACACTGGGAGGCTGGCTTTACCCCAGATCAGGACTGGCAGGAGCGAAGGGTGAACTGGAGGGCAGTTCAGAGCCTGTAGGGTGAGTCAGACTCAACCTCAAGGCAGGACCCCTGCATTTGGCGAAAATGAGAAGGGTCAAAGCCGGACAGAGATGCCGAACGGGCCACACTGGAGGCCTCAGCAGAGGGCTTCCTCCTGCAGGACAGACGTGAGAGGCCTGGCCACAGCAAGGGGCAGCCCGGCTTCCTGGGCCCTGAGCTAGAGGCTCGGGTCTGCACTCAAAGACCCCTCACCCTCAGCCCACGACTCCATCTCAAGGAGCCCCCAGAGGTCCCTGGGGCTGTCCCAGGAAATGCACTTGTGAAACTGTTTGAGTTACAAGCTGAACTAACCGTTTTCTTGGTGAAACAGCATTTTTACTTGAAAGAACATCTGAAACGCAGACTGTGGTTATTCAGACCGGGTATTGGCAGGCGTTTTCATAAAAATTAACAAAGCAAACTGTCATCTCAAAAGAAACAGCTGGCAGTGCTTATGAGCAGTGACAACATGAGAGATAGCAAGCAAGAAAAACTAGAATTTCGGGAAACTCGCGTCTGTCCTTGGGAGGATGGCAGCGTCCCAGGATTCAAACCCTTTTCTGATGACATAAGCGGGGATATTAAAGAACGTGATTGTCTGATGTTGGTACGGTGATGTGTCAGTATTCGGAAGGTGTTCATAACTCGGTTGAAAGCGTTTTCCAAAGAGCCGGTGTGAGAGGTGATGAGACCACGTGTGCAAAGGGTTACTCAATTAGACCCACGCTGCCTTTTCTTCACACGGAGCCGAGAGAGAAGGATCAGAGTCCACGCGCAAGGAGCCTTGACAAACGAGCGCATGCTAAGTTTGGTGTAGATTAGAAAAGAATACCCATAGTTAACTGAACAATCTATTAAAACACTCTCGCATTCTACAGCTACATGTATGCACGTGTGGGACCTACGTTTCTGTACACGCGTCACCCACAGTGACATGCTGCCACAGCCTGGATGCAGGCGCGCACGCCAGAGCCCGTCAGGCTCTGTCACACCGGACACGACGGAGATTTGCAGAAAGAGAAAACGATGTCACTCTACTCCCTAACTTTTGCTTCGGAAAACATTTTGCTTTCATGAAGAATAAGTCATTTAGGTTTACACGTATTGAGCTTATTGCGCTTTTTAAATTAATAAATACACCAACATTTTAAACATCCCTCGATGTCCATCTCTCACATGGAAAATACATGTAGCTATAACCAGGAGAGCACGAGTTCTTTGGGTCCTCAAGAATTTTTAATAGAAGGGTTCCTAAGACTGAAAGGTTTGGGAATCACTGATCTGGGTCAGCAGCATCCTGGCTGTTACTTCTCGGTCTTAGGGCAGCTGAAGGTGTTTTATTCATCTCATTTTCTGGCCTTGTCTCCTGAGGGTGGTGTCTCTGGGGACTCTGACTGGCCCCTCTCCATCTGCCCCCTCCCAGCAGGAGCAGGCTGGGATTCCCGCTGGTGTTTGAGGGGTGCGTGGATTAGAGGTGAGCTAAAACCCAGCTGGGTGGTGTGGGCACTTACCTCCCAGGTCCCCCAGCAAACATGCTCCGTAGAGGCTGAGGGAAGCGCAAACCATGACCCTCACCAGCTGCTTCTCAGCTCCACCTGCACAGGGATGTGGGGGTCAAGATACAGCCACGTCCAAGGCACCGAGGAAGGGCTGGGAGAGGCTTTGGGGGGTAGGTGACCTGAGCTGGGCCCCCTTGGAGCTGGTGACTAGAAAGAGGGGCTAGTCTGAGAGCAGAGCAGTATGTTTCCTGGAGAGCAGAGGGTATGCGGGTTAGCGGGGGAGAGGACTGGAGGGGTGAGTTTGGGGATACAGGCAGAGGCAAGGGAGAGGACAGTGGCAGGGGTCTGTGCCTGCTAAGATGCTCAGTCAGACTGCGAATTACATGCAAATCCACAAAGCACGGCCCGATACCCAGCCCTGCCAGCTACTCTGCTTCAGGGAGCGTGACCTGCTGCCAAGAGTCCAGCATTCGGGGCCCAAATTTCTCCCAGACTGGAGGCCTCCACCCTCCTCACTGCAGCAGGAGCTGCCCACCGTCCTGATTCCGGCCCAGTCACGGCCTTCCAGAGTGGCCAGTGCAGCTGAGGTCATGTGACACCCCGACCATCTGAGGTCTCTTGCCCCGGGATCTGCCGTGGCCACTGCATGGCTGTGTCCAGGGACGGCTGCAGGGTCACATGTGGGGAACTGCTGTCTGCATGGTCCTGGGCACCCTGCCCTTCTGGGAGGGAGGCTGAGCACGTTGGGCAGGTGGCTATTGGGGTGGGGGGAGGGGGGCATGTAAGGAGCCCGCACAGAACCCTGGAAGCCGAGGGCGTCACAGAAGCCTGTGCCTCCGCTTCAATCCTGAGTCCCGAAATCATCTCCAAAGGCACATAATTAAACCACAAATCAGATAATCTGAGGGCTCTGTTTTGTTTTGTTTTGTTTTATCACATGTCACAAGTCTGGCGCAGTAAGCAGCTAAATTCTCCCACTCAGATGTCCCCGAGATGACTCACAGTCCTTTCCCCGACCAGCAGGATGCCAGCAGCGGGATGCCAACCCCTGCAGACTAGGATGAGACACCCCGGGCCCTGGGCAGAGCAAGTCGCTGCTCCTGCCTCAGTTTCCTCTTCTGTGAAAGGGGGTGAAGGCAGCATGCACTGCTCGTGGCTGCTAAGCGTGTACGCCGCAGACACTGGGTTACTCTTCTGGGCGCCCAAAGCAGTGTGTTCTCTGTGCACTTGTGTGTTTATGGAGATCTAGGCTGGGGCTGTGGCTTTACCACAAGACGCAGGGCCAGGCATCTGCTCTCTCCAGGCTCCATCTTCTCGTTGGCAAACTCTGGTCCTTCCTTCTCAGGGTCCCTGTTCCACACCTCCTGGGACAGCCTGGAAGAACAGGACAGTAACGTGAGCGCCACACCTCAGGCTGACTCACACAGGGTGTCCGGAGAAGGACTGCGGTGGGCCCAGCCCACAGATTCCTCCCTGGGCACCGAGAAAAGAGGCCACACGAGGCACGTGGGCAGCTGTGGGACTTTCGCCAGCACAGCCTTTCTCGCAGCAGGAGGCAGGAGAGACAGCAGGTCCTCAGCCCCTCGTGCCCTCCTGGGTTTGCTGCCTGGAAATGTCACAGTCGCCTCCTGCAGTCCCTTCCTTCCGTAGTGGCCGCCTGCTCCACCTGCTCCTGTCCCCGCCACCTCTGGCCTGGCCTGAGCCCCCATGAGGCTCACTTTTCCAGTTGCTTCCATGTCATAAGCTGGAAGCTTCCTTCTTGGGACAGTGGCTGATCCCGCTGGGTGTAGCATTTTCTTCCCAGGTTTCTGTTAGGAATCTGGTTTTATCTGGCAGGGGCCTGGGTGTCTTAGATTAATTTCTATTTCTGTCAGCTTGTTTAAAAAATAATTTATAAAAGATAATTTTATTCTAATGTGTCATCCCTTACGTTAATTCACTTTTTTTTTTCCTGTAGCAACTGTGTATAGTGCTGTGCTGGGAGCTGGAGACACCCAGCCTGCCCTGGAAATGCATGTTTTCTGCTGGAGGATGGAGCCCATGAAATGGACAGTTGCAACCAGCGGGGCCAGTGGGGTGATGGGATTTGCCCACATACACGAGGTCTGACAATTAAGTTCTCGAACTTGTTGCAGCGATGTTGCTAACCTTTTTGGACATCAGAGGGATGATTCATTATGAATTTGTACCAACTGGACAAACAGTTAACCAAGTTCACTATTTGGAAGTGCTGAAAAGGCTGTGTTAAAAAGTTAGACGACCTGAACTTTTCACCAACAATTCATGGCTCTTGCATCACGACAATGCACCAGCTGACACGACACTGTCTATGGGGGAGTTTTTAGCCAGTAAACAAATAACTGTATTGGAACACCCTCCCTACTCACCTGATCTGGCCCCCAATGACTTCTTTCTTTACTCCAAGACAAAGGAAATGTTGAAAGGAAGACATTTTGATGACATTCAGGACATC
>NW_017731514.1:2913300-2924413 GCF_001890085.2 Hipposideros armiger
TTGAAAGGAAGACATTTTGATGACATTCAGGACATCGAGGGTAATACGATGACAGCTCTGATGGCCATTCCAGAAAAAGAGTTCCAAAATTGCTTTGAAGGGTGGGCTGGGCGCTGGCGTCGGTGCATAGATTCCCAAGGGGAGGACTTCGAAGATGACTGTAGTGATATTCAGCAACGAGGTATGTAGCACTTTTCCTAGGATGTTTGTGAACTTAACTGTCCGACCTCATAGACGCAGTTTTTAAGTGTCAGGAGTGTCACATTGGACCGCAGCTCTGACAGGCATGTTCTGCATCAGTGAGGGTAACACACGCTGGTGTGAGAAAGAAACCCCAAAACGTCAGTGGCATAATGCAACAGACGCTCATTTCTCACACGGGGCCTTCCATGCGACGACTCAGGGGGCAGGCTCCTCGCGTCTGTGGCTGCGTGATCCCCTAGGGCCCTGGTCACCTCTGCTTTTAGTCAGCTTAAAAGGAAACAGATAGATTGATTCTGTCAGCGGAAGTGTCAATACACCGGCGAGAGCCTGTAACAAGGTCTTAAGTAGCACGAGGGTGACTGAGGGTCTCCAGCCAGCAGCGTCACTGTGGGCAGACGGCAGAGTGGTCCTTGGGCCTCCTTTTGTTCAGGGGAGAACTGTGTCTATCAACAGATAAGGCGATGTCCCCACTGCCCCCGGGACTGGTTGCACCAGGAGGTGAGCCCAAATACAGCTCCCTCAGGCCCAGACGGCAAGCACTGTGTTTAATAACGTAAAAGCTACATTTAGCGTGGACACAGGACAGCTCTCCCTTAACTCCTCTGGGCCTTCTCTGGTGGAGCCAACAGAGTGACAGGTCCAAGCCCTGGGCTCGGAAGAGAGAAGAAATGGACAGGAGGGCTCCGCCCCAGGCTCCCCACTGTCCCCTGACATGTGGCCGGAAGCCAGGACAAGGGACAGAGGGGAGCAGCAGCGGAAGCCTGTGAGAGGGCACAGCCTCAAGAAGCAAACGCTCCCACACAGCAGTCCTCCTGTGGCATCGCTGAGCTGGCTGGTCCTTCCTCTTACGTGTCCGGCAACCTGGACGGAGCCCTCCAGCGCCACCACCACCGCCGCCACCGCCTGGGCCCACCGCCGTCCTGCCTGGACGCGGGCAGCCGCTGCCCAAGTGGTCTTCCTGCTCCTGGTTGACCCCCAGTGTAGACAGCACATAGCAAGCAGAGTGAGAGTTTAAGATATAAATTTGGGCGTGCTGTCCTCTCACAGATGCGTCAATCGTTCAGTGAGATTGCGAACGGCAGTAAAAGGCTGGGACCAGAAGAGGGACATGTGTGCGCACGACCCAGGGCGGGCGGGTGACGCGAGCTGAGAGCTGGTTCTCTGCACTAACAGGGACTTACTGACAAGGTAGGTTACTAAATTAAAATGAAAACACAAAGAAAGAACAACACTCTAAAAATGTTATTTTTTCTGTAGAAATGGAAAACTGGAAGAAAACAAATGAAATAACAAATAACAATGAATTTCAATGGTTTCTTACGGGGGAGAGAGGGTGCAGCAGGAGAATAATGGGGTCTCTGAGAAAAGTTTTCTTGATATCTATTTGATTTTGAAACCATAAAAAAATCTTTACATAATTCTTAAAGATTAAATAAAAAACAATATAAAACCATGAAAATCTGAAAACAAGCTGAAATAAACTGTATTTCAAGTGCTTGGTGTACACCCCCCAAAAAACAACTGTTACAATTTTGACTTTAAATTTTGTCGTTTGACTCTCCCCCCCACCCCCGACCCCCCACAGGAATATATCTTAAGTAAAACAGAACTGCGTTCAGGAGTCTTGTTTGAAGAAATATTGTTATTTTTAAACTATCTTATGTATATTTATATGAAAGAAACACGCAGCAATTATAGTGATATCCTCAGAGTCAAGATTTCCAGCATAAAACAAAACAGATGCAAGTGACACACAAAGGAAGTTAAAGAGAAACCCAATAGTCTTAAATCTGAACTGGACATAGTATAAACTGATGATCTTTTTCTCCTTAAAGACACACTGTATCTGTATTTCCTGGCTTGTTTGGATAAAAATGCCCAGAAGCGCTGACCGCCTTGAGCCGCGAGCACCCTCGGACCTGGGCTATGTTCTCTACACAGTTTCCCAGTGGAAAGAATCGGGGCTCCTCCAAAAATTAGCCAAGACCAGTGTTCAGGCAAGAAGGTGGCAGAGGAGTCCAAGGGGCATTTCTATGCCAGAAGCTGAAGCTTTGAAGCTACCAGAGGTCGCTGTGGTTGTGTCAAAAGGCACGGGCTGAAGGAGAGCGTGTGAGCATCCGAACGGATATGGTCGGTATTAAGATTCCTAGTTTATAAGGACACTTGCACACAATAAAACTCACCATTGTTGGCTGCTGAGGTAACCACGCATTCCTCTGAAAACGGAGGGAAAGGAAGAGGAAAGAAATTGACTTTGCTTTTCCCATAGAAAGTATATTCCAGGATAAAAAGAGTTGATGAAAAAGTTCTTTGTAGAAATATGCCAGGTTATAAATTAAGAAAGAATGATAGAATTACAAAGTCACCCTGTTGCAACCACCAATGAACTCTCGGATCGAAGACACTGTCACCAACGGATGTCACAGCCGTGGAACAGGAGCTGATGGGGACAGTTGTGATAGAGGTCGCTCCCTCCAAGGTTGACAGCTCTTGTCAGAACGTCTGTCCCTAAATCCAGCCAAAAATCTGCCTCCCCGTCACCTCTGCCCATTGGCTCTCCTGCTGCCTGCAGGGGTGAGTGAGGGAGAGCTCTGCCCGGGAGAGGCGCCCCAACAGGCTCAGGAGAGGTCTCCCCTGTCCACTGCCTGGCATCTCCCATCTGACCCTCAGCCTGCCTGTCCCTCTGCCCTGGACACCTGCCTCCAGCCAACGTCCCCTGGAAGGAAGTGTGACCAGGGGCACGGCACGGCCAGGGCTGTGCAGGCAGTGGACACACCCTGCTGTTTCCTGGGCTCGGTCCCCAGCAGGGCAGCCTGTGTAATGAGCAGACACACAGCTGGCCGCTCCAGTGTGAGGTCCACCCTTCCTGAACCGCCCGTCAGCCAGGCCCGGCCCTCCCTGCCACGTCTTCTCCCAACGCTTGCGGTGAATTTTTCTTAAATAATGAGCAGGCCTTCACACTTAACCTTGCTAAATTCCATCTTGTTCACTTCAGTCCATTGTTTCAGCTTGTCAGGAGGCTTTTTATACCCGGAGTATTTCTTCCACCACATTAACCGTCCCTCTGAGCTTTGATCTGCAAATGTGACAGCAGGCTTGTCACACCTTTATTCAAGTCCCTGATAGAAAGGGACAGGGCTGGGGCGAGGCCGGGGGCACGCCACTGGAGGCCTCCTGCACTTGACATTGATCCACGAATCGATACACTCAGGCACCGGCACTCCGGCAGCCTGGCCGCTATCTGATGGCAGAGGCTCCTGGTCCGGCCCACGGTGACACCGCGGGCACTTCCCAGAGTCCCCTGCGGCCCGTCGGGCCTGGCTGCGGGCACCCACCGAAGGAAGTCGCAATGTCTATGAATGTGCCTTCCTGTCATGCACCCTAGTAAACACCCCTGTGGCCTGCCACCTTTACCGGCATCACCTCTGTGCCTTTTCCTGGTCACTCCCTTGGCCACACGCTCCCTCATCTGCGTGGGACTCTTGGAATCTCAGCCTCGGTGCTGCCCTTCCGACGAGCCGCCCTGACGTGCCCGGCTGGTCCAGAAGTGACTTTCCTCAGCTGCCCGGGGCTTGCGCTGGGCTGGGTGCCCATGTGCCATGCGCACAGCTCTGGGTGGGCTTCTGTGACCGTTTCCTGCCTGCCTGACCCTCCTGCAGCCCAGGGTAGGGCCACTGACCCGGCTTTGCATTCCCACGTCGACCTTGCCGGGCAGGAGTCAACAGGCGATGGCTGTGTGACCCAATGTGGCCTGTCACCTGTTTTCCTATGAACACGACTTGAGAAAAAGAAATTTTTTTGCATCTTTAAATGGCTGGAAAAAATTATAAATGACAGTATTTGTGACATGGGACAGGGATCTGAGATTCTGATTTCAGGGTGCGTAAATAAAGCCCTGTAGGAACGCAGACGTGCTCGAACGTCCGTGTCGCGTCCATGGCTGCTCTCACACACGACAGCTGAGGTGAGCAGCGAAGGTGGCGATGAAAACGTGTGCGGACCGGCCCCTCTCAGAGAGCGTGCTGACCTCTCCTGGGGGGAAACAGGCCCGGAGCCGGGAAGAACAACCATCCACAGACTAAATTAATTAATTTATTCAAGGAGCATTGATTTGCAGTGAGCCCATGCTGGGCAAGGAGCTAAGTGCAAGCAATTCGAGGAAATCACGTTTAATTGGGGAAAGAAACAAACAAACAAGGAAACACACAAGTAATTCCTAATTATGAAAAGGTGGCATAAAATCACAGGGCGGGACCACATCCCAGAGCAGAGGGGTGAGGGTGGGGCAGGATGGCTAGAGAAGGAAGACGCGGGAGGGAGTCCCCTGCAGGAGTGGAGGGCTGCCTGGAGGAGGGAGCATGGGAGAGGTGGACCGGTGTGCTGGAGGCCTTGCCAGAGGCCTGAGGAGGCGGGGGTGCAGCAGGAGCCATGCTGGAGAAGTGGGGAGCGGGGTGAGGAGGTGCCGAGTGAGGAGGCCTTGCAGGGAGACGACACACTGAGGTGCTTCTTGCTTTGCCTTCTAGATCTGCTGCTTGATTCAAGGACAAAGGCACACATTTCTTAAGTGCCTCTCCATTTATGCCTGTGCCAGGGGCACTGGGGACGCAGAAGCCACACGCACACAAAGCAAAGAGCGTGCAGGGTGGGGAGTGACCGCTGCCCGTCTCCGTGTGGCTGGGACTTAGAGCAGAGCCAGCCTCGGCCTGCAGAAGGCTCCCCACACGGCCCCCCTTCTCCGCCCTGCTGCCGCGATGGCTGTGACTCCCCATGCTGGCTCAGCAAACCCTTCCTCGGGGCACTTGTGGTGACAATCACAGGCACAGCGCCAGCCGCATGCCCAGTGCCCTGCTAAGCATGGCCCAAGCCAGCCCTTTCCAGTCTCACTCCCGCCCTTGATGTAGACTCAACTGAACCGCTGGCCTTACGTAAGCAAGCTGCGTGCTGATGTTAACTGGACTTGGGAAGGTCCTAAGCATCGTGCTCACTGTCACATCACTGTCCCCTCCTTCCTCAGTGGAGCCCGCCGTGGTGAGCAGCAAATAGAGTGAATTCATAAGAGAATGGACGCTCCGCAAATTCTGACCACTCAACAAACTGCACCCAATGTAGACAGAGGTACGTGTCCACATGTGAAGGACCTGGGCCGCCCCATTCATTAGCTGGGGCTCCCGGAAATCTACCTGAAGTCCTCAGACTCCGTTCCCTCACCCATCACCTCTCCGAGTGTCTGAGTTCACAGAGGATGGGGCCCTGGGGCAGTGCCCGGCGCCTGCCTGCCAGATGCCACCGGCTCTGACCGCAGCTGTCCAGCTCCGCTACTTGGACTGACCGCTACTGACCCTGATGTGCTCTAGCACCAGAATCCTCAATCAAAGCCAAAGAACATGGTTTTGGCCCCGGCTTTTGCCCCACAATCTAGTCACACAGCAGCCACGGTGACCCTTTGAAACCTCACCCACACCACGTGCCCCCGGCTCCAAACGCCACTCTGAGGTAAAGCCGGAGTCCTTCTTCCGGCCCAGGAGGCTGCACTTCATCAGCCCACTGCCCTCTGACCTCGAGCCTGACCCCCTCTCTCACAGGGGCCTCCTGTCACCCACACTGGCCTCCCCGCGGCTCCTGGGTGCACACACTGGCCCCTGGGTGTCCCTTTGCTCTCAGGCTCTGATGCAGCACCTGCCCCAGGGTGGCTGTCCCCAGCTGCCACACAAAGCAACGCCCATCAGGTCTATGGTGCCCCTCGCCCCACAGTGCGGTCACCTGGAGGGCAAGGAACATCTCGGTTTCCTTTACAGCTCTATCGCAGAGCCTGGAACACGGGGCAGACAGGCAGCCAAGAGAGCGGAATGGACAAATGCATCAAACCCTGATTCCAGAGCAACTGGAGAAGTGTCTGCTTAAATAGCAAACACCTCTTGTCCATGAGGAATCTGACCCACTTCAGGGGACTCCCAAGCACCCTACACATCCTGCCCCAAGTCCCCTTGTTGGAGACTCAGGCGTCCGATGCCCCGTTCCTGTGCTCTGCTGTTCCCGTCCACTTCTTTCATCGCTATGACCCGTCAAGCCGGCTCAGCCGGTATCTGGTTCACCGCCATTAACAGAGAACCTTGTCCCGTCCCAGGACCCTCTGCCTTGCCAGACCCTTGATGAGGAGGGCAGGCAGATGTCCCCAGAGCGACCTCTAGGCTCTCAGCAAAGCTCCCAGGTCTGACCAGTCACCAGCTCAGCCCTCACCGAGCACAGGTCCTTCAGGGCCAGTGCATAAGGGCGTGCCCCCTTGAATGGCCGCTGCCGCTCCAGGCTCATTCAGGACACAAGAGTCCACGCAGCTTCCCTTTCCAACTGAAGAGACTCTTTCTGCAGCATCCAGACTGCCAGCCCCCAGCCTCTTTCTTCTGCCCAGACGCAGGGCCGGGCATCGCTCGGTCCTTCCGTATCTTCTCAGACACTAGCCCACACTGAGCTAAGCCGCCTCATTCCTGGGTCATCCAAGTCCCTTCCAGGTCAGGCTCCTCCCCGATTCTCTCCGCTCTTACAGACCCTGCATTTGGCTTCTGCATTAATCCACCCAGGGAAAAGCTTCAATATTCTCACTCTTTCTGGAAAGTGTAGGATAAGAAATTAGATTTATGGGGAGGCACTTCTGGAATGATGAGGTAGGAACCTCCAAATATCCACTCCTCCATAAAGCACCGAGGACACTGGGAAACGTGCTGAAACCAACCTTCTCGGGATGTTGTCAATGAAACAGCCTTCCAGCAACTCAGGACGCACCTGCTCCAGGGAAACAGCTGGGTCTCAATCGTGACACTGAACTCTGTGGCCTTTTGACTGGCACCTTGTCCACCTCCCTCTCCCCAACCACATGGTAGTTTTGAAAACCAACAGCTCTGCAACCCTAGTGTATTTGTCAGGTTTCCAGAGAAACAGCACCAATAGGACACAGACACGGACGGACAGACAAACACGGACACGGACGGGGACGCACACACACACGCACACACACACACACACACACACACACACACACACACACACCCTATTACTTCCGTTTCTATATTTAAAGTACATAGACATTTACTTACTGTAAGAAGTTGGCTCACTTGATTATGGAGGCTTACAGGTCCCAGGAATCTCCACCCACAAGCTGAGGACCCAGGAGAGCTGACTGTATATCCCAGTCCTGACACCACCAGGGTCCAGACCCAAGAACAGCCGATTTTCAGTTTGAGGCCAAAAGCAGGAAAAGGCTGGCATTTCAGCTCATGCAGGAGGAGTTCCCTCTACCTCAGACTTGCTGTTCTCTGCAGGTCTTCAGTTGGCTGGATGAGGCCCATCCACGTGGGGACTTCACTCCCAGCGCCCATGCAAACGTTCATCTCCACCAGACACACCCTCACAGACCCGCCCAAAATAATGTTTGACCAAATATTTGGGTATCTCCTGGCCCGACCAAGTTGACATAAAATTAACCATTATGCTTGGTGAAAGCCCATAGCCTCAGAACCATGGTACGTATGCAAGCCAGCAGCCTGGCACCACCCGAGGGGACAGAATGAGATTGGAGGTCCCCTAATGCTACAGAGCTGGAGACCTGTCACTATTTGACCTGACAGTTAACTGGGAACGCCACTCAAAGGGCTGGCCTTCGTTTGGCCTGACTCAGAGCTCGCTCTGTGCAGACAAGCTACAGACATACCCAGGGTGCTTCATGACACAATCAGCAGAGACCGTCGCACTTTGCAGCTGCCCGAGGCAGAGGACATGGAACCTGGCTGAAAATCTCAAAGGTAAGTTGGAGGAGTGAGATGTCTGAGCCCTGGCACCTGGAAGGCCTGTGCACACGCCCAGGAAAGACCTGAGAACGGCCCGTCTCCCACCTTGACTGACCTTGAGGATCTGTGCAGCAGGAAGCGAAGGCGGAGGCAGAGCTGTGACTCCCACCGAGGAACTGAACACGTGCCCCGAAGACACAGGGAGCCCCTCAGCAAGGCCAGGGGACACAGAGGATGGTGGCATTAAGAAAGCTGCACCCAATCACTGGCTGACAACTAAACTCACCAAGGAGACTTCAGAGGCCACATATAACAAGGACCGCAACTTTACAGGAATAGTTTGGAAAAGTCACTGAACAAACAGTGGAAGCCACAAACATTGAAGGTGAGGGGTCATCTGATTTCCAGAGTTGTTACATTGTATTATTTAAAATGTACAGTGGATATTAGGCTTATCAATGAAATATCATAAATAAAACATACAGACATCACAAGAAAAGAAAACTGTAGACTCATATTCTTTAGGAATACAGACGCAAATATCCTCAATGAAGTGCCACCAAGCCTAATCCAGTAACATATAAGGGGATTATACACTGTACTTAACAGGATTTCAGTGTTAAACGGCCCCAAATCAATCAATGCAATAGAACAAAGGACAAGAAAACATGGCATTTCAACACACCAACAAAAAGCTTTTGACAAATTCCAACACATTTTCATGATAAAAAGCATTCAAGAAGCTAGGGATAGAAAGCAATATTCTCATCTTAATAAAATAAATATACGAAAACCTCACAGCTAACATCATACTTAATAGTAAAATATGGCTAAAAATCAAGAATAAGACAATGATGTCTGCTTTCACCACTTGTATTCCTCATTTTACTGGAGGGTCTAGTCAGGCGATTATGAAAAAAAAAAAGCAATGAAAACCACCCAGATTGGAGTAGAAGTAAAACTCCCCCTATTCGCGGATAACATGGGCATGCATATTGAAAATCCTAAGGAACACACACACACACACACACACACACACACACACACACACACACACACACACACCAAAAAAACCCAAAAAACTATTCAACTAATAAATGAGTTCAGCAAGGTTGCAGGCCACATGATCAGTATAGAAAATCAATCGCATTTCTGCACATTTGCAATGCACAATCCAAAAACTCTAGCCTTGTGCTAACACTACACTATATTAACTGCTGTAGCTTTGTCATTAGGTTTAAATTTGAGAAATGGAAGTGCTTCAATTTTGTTCTTTTTTTTTCAAGATTGTTTTGACTCTTCTGGGCCCCTTGCATATCCAGAGGATTTTAGAATCAGCTTGTAAGTTTCTGCTAAAAAAGGGTATTTGGGGTTTTTGACAGGGATTATGTTAAATCTGCAGGTTAATTTGGGGATTATTATTTTAACAATGTTAAGTCTCTGGTCCATGAATATGAGATATACATATATGATTTATTATAAGAAATTGGCTCACATGATCATGGAGGAGGGACAGCCCTAAGATGTCCAGGCTGAGTCAGCAAGGTGGTGACAAGGTGGTGACACAGGATGACAGATGGTGTAGTTTGGTCTGAGTCCAAAGGCCTGAGCACCAGGAGAGGTGATGACGCAGTTCCAGCCTGAAGATGGGAACAAAAGCTTATGTTCAAGTTCAAAGGCCCCCAGGCAGAAGGAATTGCCTCCTACTTGGGGGCAGGGGTCAGCTGTTTTGTTCTAACCAGGCCTCCGGTGGATTGGGTGATGGCCTGTCACGCTGGCAAGAGCAGCCTGCTTCCATCAGTTCCTCCAGCTGAAACGTCAATGTCATCCAAAACACCCTCACAGAAATACCCAGAATCACATTTGACCCAATACCTAGGGACTCCATGGTCCAGTCAAGGCGACGTGTCAAATCGGGCCCCGTATGAGGCTGCCCGGCAACCCTAGCATGTGGCAGCATTCCCGGGCATCCTGGCTGGCGGGCATGTGTTCCGCTGCTCACAGCAGGGAGATCAGAACTAGAGCTCTCACCCCTGGCGCCCCCTCCTGGGTGGGGGTGCCACTCATTCCGCACCTGCCTTGCCCATTTCTCCCTGGTTTTGGAAGCTAAGAAATTCCGTCCATTTCCACTTGAGGCTGGAAGCGAGTAGGAGAGCTGATTTCCAGCCCCATCACATTCGTCTGTGACGGCTGGCTTTGCTCTGGAGGAATGTCACATGGTTATTTACATCATTTCTTCCTGAATGTAAGCTCTATTCTAAAAATACAGGGCGGCATTCTTTCTTTCCTTTTTTTTTTTCACTGTTATGTTTCATCTTCCAGGAGTAGAGCATGGTATATATTGGCGTCTAATAAGTTTTTGAGTAAATAGAATAAACCAACTTATATGTGGATAATTTCACTATACATAGAATAAACCAATGAGCTATGGTTGAGTTTCTGTTTTCTGTTATAATCCATGTATTATTAATATTGGGTCTTCAGAAAAGTCATGACATATTTTGTCTATGTTTTTCAAGGGTCATTTATTTATATAAAGAATAAAGATCAATCAATGGTATATTGCCCGTTTTGTTTGATAACCTTTTGCCATCTTTCAGTGAACTTCATAATTCCTAGTTCATAGAAGGACTTGTCATTATTTGCGAAAAACTGAACAAGGTGCTGATTTACAACCTCATCTGAATTGAACGTTATACCACGCAAGGAGTTTTGAAGAGAGCAAAACAAGTGGAAGTCTAATGGTGCAAGGTCAGATGAATATGGTGGGTGTGACAACACATCCCATCCAAGCGCCAATAATTTTTGACGGGTGATCAAACTTGTGTGTGGTCTTGCATTGTCCCAATGGAACACAACTCCTTTACAATTAACAAGCTCTGGACATTTCTGGGTGATGGATTCGTTCAAACTGTCCAGTTGCCAACAGTACACATTAAAATTGATTGTTTGGTTCCTTGGTAGGAGCTCGAAAAACATGACACCTTTACAATCCCACCACACTGAGAGCATAACCTTCCTCTGATGAATGTCTGCTTTCGATGTCATTTGAAGTGAATCATCACATTAGGACCAAGACTGTTTGTGCACCACATTGTTGTAAACAATCCACTTCTCATCACCAGTTATCA